>NW_015177195.1:0-31993 GCF_001447785.1 Gekko japonicus
AACATAAGCTCATATCGTTACACCCTCCTCTCCTCAGTCTCCACCCCCCCAAAAAAACAGGTATTTTCCAGCCCAGAGCTGACAAGTCAGGTCTAAAAAGAAGAAGAGGAGGAGGAGGAGGAGGAGGAGATTGGATTTATACCCCACCCTTCACTTGACGTCTCAGAGTGGCTTACAAACCCCTTTCCCTTCCCCTCCCCACAACAGACACCCTGTGAGGTAGGTGGGGCTGAGAGAGCTCTTTTGAGAATTGCTCTTTCAAGAACAGCTCTGACAGAACTATAGCTTGCCCAAGGTCATCCAGCAGCTGCAAGTGGAGGAGTGGGGAATCAAACCCACTTCTCCCAGATTAGTGTCCGAACACTTAACCACTACACCAAGCTGGCTCTTAGTGACAGCCACACAGACAAAATTCAAGAAAAATTGAGAATATATAAAAGGTGGGATCGAAATTTGGTAGATTATAATTTTAGACAAGTGATGAAAAGAGTTTCTGTAGTGTTTGCGTAACCTATGTCATTTGCTCTTTAATATGTTATTTTATTTCTGTTAAAAGGTTTTAAATTTAGGGCCCAGGCAGCAAAGGGTTGCACAGCATGGACAATTACTAAAGTCTTTCCTGTATTACCATCCACTTCTGCAGCAGAAGAGAGAAGGCCTAAAATTGCTAATTTCTTTTGGCCCAACCAGAGAGAAATTACATATTAGAGTTTCCCTTTTACCTGATGTTATAAAGAAAGAGTTTGTCAAGCTGTTAGCTGTTTAGTGGTTTATATCTTGTTTAAAATTCTTCCTCTGAATCTGTCTGGCCTACAGCAGGAGAGAGATGGCTTAGAACTTGATTGAGGGAAGTGCTAATTTCTTTGCAGGACTAGAATTGCCACATCCTGCTCTCTTGCCAGCGGGGGGGGGGGTGGGAGGGAGCTTTTCAGGAGTGGGGAGCAGGGCGATGTCACTATGCACAATGTCCCTGATTTGATGACATCACACGGAAGTGACATCATCACTGTAGTCACATGTAGTGACACTCTGGTATTTTGGTCAAAACTCTAAGGTTGCCAGAGAGTTTTGCCCAAAATACCAGAGCACTGCCATGTGACATCCCTGACGTGATTATGTCACTTCTGTGTGACATCATCATGCTGGGGACATCGTGCCAAGTTGTGGCAGTTGAGGCCGGGGCTTCCCCCCACCAGCCAACTGGCAAGTGGTGCTCAGGAGCCCATAAAATCAGGGGATTCCCCTCTCCCACCTGGGGGCTGGCAACCCTGTGCAGGATGGAGAAATAAAGCCTCCAGAGCAGCAGCAGGAGTATGAGCCATTGAAGCGTACACAGGGAAGAAGAAGCCCTGCACTTTTAAAAATTATGTTTTGGACCTTCTGTTTCCTTTGTGTTACTGGGCACCATTAGTTAGGATTTGCCTTTGTTCAGAGTGCTCTTTCTCTACTGAAGATGCTGTCACTGCAAATGTTGCCGGGCTCATAGCAATTATGATTTAGTTTTATCACAGGTTGTAAATTTGTTGGGTTTATGATAAACGTATGTTACCTTGAAAACTATAATATCCAGAATATTTTTGAAGCAATCTCATAACACCTTGACAGGCCACAAGTCATTTATTGACTTGAATCTCCCCAACGTACTAAGATAATTTAGGAAAGGGATCTAGGAAAGGGAGAGCCAGTATGATGCAGTGGTTAAGAGCAGTGGACTCTAATCTGGAGAACCGGGTTTGATTCCCCCCTCCTCCTCCTCATGAAGCCTGCTGAATGGCCTTGGGCCAATCAGAGTTCTCTCAGAACTCTCTCAGCCCCACCTACTTCACAAGGTGACTGTTGTGGGGAGAGGAATGGATAAGGTTGGAAATCTCCTACTATTAGAACTAATACCAGGTGACAGAGATCAGCTCACCTGGCGAAAGTGAGCCCTTTCGAAGTTACACTCTGTGGCATTATGCCCCAAATCCCATCTTCCTCAGCCCCCCCCCCCCGGAAACCTCCAAGTATTTCCCAATCCGGAGCTGGCAACCCTAGGAGGGGAAGACAATTGTATGCTGCTTTGAGACTCCTTAAGGTATATGGCTTAGTAATTTATTCACAATTCCAGGCTCTCCCATTGGCTCTTGAAGAGTACTGCGTCACCCGTTGGCAGATGAACTGCCACTCAAAAGTAATCAGTTGGCATTGGATGGGTGCTGGGTCCGCTCTTCTCTCCCACCAACTGCAGCCTAGGCCACTCTTCTCTGATTGGGCCAGCGTTTCAAGGTCATTTGCATATGGAAGTTGATTGGACCTCACTCCATTCCGCACCTCAAACTCCCCCCCCCCCCCCCCGAAAAGGGCGGAGGTCGTGGTGTATTGAGGAGTGGGGGCAGTCACCCTATTACTGCCACTGATATGTACCTGATAGCACTTCAGAGGATGGTGTGCAGGTCCCAGGTTCATGTTACAAAAGCTGCCTGTGGGATTATGGACCATTCACAGTCTTTCAACCTAACATACCTCACAGGGTTGTTGTGCAGATCATATGGGGGAGAGGAGAATGATGTCAGCTGCTTTGGTTCCCATTGCAGGGAAAGACTGCCCTTTCCCTAGGAAGAGGCTGCAGGGAGGGGGGACGAGATGTAAACCTGAAGACAGACAGGCAGATAAAGGTAGACTGATGGTTGCCTGGAAAGGACATAGGGTTGCCAGCTCCAGGTTGGAACTTCCAGGATATTTTAGGGATGACATCTTTTGAGGGTGGGGTTTGAGGAGGAGGAAGAGGCAAACCTCAGACAGATACAATGTCATAGACCCCACCCTCCAAATAAGCTATTTCTTCCTGGAAAACCATTGTTGCCAATCTCCAGGTGACAGCTGGAGAGCTCTTAAAGCTCTAGTGCTGATTTAAAGTGCTGGGGATGTGTTGCATTCTGGCAGGGGACGCTGTGAGTGTAGAAAATGAATTATCGACAGAGTAGTGTTTTGGAATATCTTTGGGAATTTTTT
The DNA here is from genome assembly GCF_001447785.1 of Gekko japonicus. Classification (NCBI taxonomy): domain Eukaryota; kingdom Metazoa; phylum Chordata; class Lepidosauria; order Squamata; family Gekkonidae; genus Gekko; species Gekko japonicus. The sequence goes on from NW_015177195.1 coordinate 2,992, forward strand.
TGCGCTTTGGTAGAAAATCTTTGGGAATTTACCATGGGGCACCCACCCAGAGCCTATGGCATTTTCTCAGTCTGCTGGCATCAAAACTAATTTAAGGCAAAATAGAGATATGGAGACTTTCCCATCCTCCTTTGCATAAATCTGTCTTTGTTGGCAACCCTAGGCCTGCCAGCACTCTCAGGGTGACTTCATGCCTCCTGACTGGCATTACTTCACTACCCCTGGTGGCTTGACAGCAGGAACCTCCCTATGGAAGATGCCTGGGTGATTTCGGACTAGCCACAGACTTTATGCCTAACCTACCTTGCAGGGTTGCTGTACAGATCACAAAGTGGAAGAGGAGAATGAAGTAAGCTGATTTGCTTCCCACTAACGAGAAAGACAGAACTTTGCCTAGGAAGAGGCTGCTGAGAGGGGAGGAGATAACGTTGCCAACTTTAGGTATGGAAATTCCTGGAGATTTCAGGTGTGGAGCCTGGAGAGGGTGGGTATGAGGAGGGGTGGGACCTCAGACAGGTACACTGCCACAGACACCACACTCTGAAACTGTCAAATGTGCCCAGGACCACGGACAACGATTACTTTTTACTACCATAATGTATGCTTTTCTTCACTCCCACATTAGTTCTTTACACTGCAAAACACTACTCTATGTTTACTCTGCCTGGTCATCTTCAAGGCCTGGCTAAGTAAGTTGATTTTTCTGAGGTAACTACATTGGGCAAGATCAACCAAAGAGGCTTGGAGGAGCCTTACTCCAATGTTATGGAACAGAGTACATCTGGAGGAGAGGAAGAGATGACTTCACCAACTGCTGACCTCCCCTATCCACTGGTCTTATCAAACGATGGGGAAGACAGAATCTTTAAGCTTACACACTTGACAGCACCATCAGAACCTCTAATACAAATGCCTGATGACCAAACATCTGAACCTCCACTCTTATCAACATCCTTGGCCTCTAACAATATAATTCTTCAAAGAGCAAATGGATGTGTATTTGATGATAGCGGAAAAATTCTGGACAATATTGAAATAGATTGACAATTATCGACACACCCATTTAGAATAATTTCATGGAATGTTGCAGGGTGGTTTCGTTGTTTAACTAACTCGCCAGAATAACCCTCTCCTTCATCAGAAATGTGATATTTTAGCAATTCAAGAGACATGGACAGACCAAGAAATTACCCTACAAGGTTTTAATACTTACTTGTTGAAAGCTAAAGGAGGAAAGGGCCCGGGAAGGTTGAAAGGTGGTCTGGCAATATTAATATCAGCCTCTCTGTAGTTAAAATGTGTAGAGAAACCCCCCCTTGACTCAACAGCTATGACAATAGTTCTGCAAAGTAAAACAAATAGTTTGATTTTAATAAATGTCTATATTCCTCCCCTTTCACTAAAAGTCCAATTAGATGACGCTTGGAGCTCCCTAGAGAGTTATATAGTAAATCTAATTGCGGAGCATCCAGAGGCCAATGTTTTACTTCTTGGAGATTTCAATGCTCGCTTTGGCCCAGATGATCCAAGTCTGGAATTTAAATATAAGGAATTTTTTAGTAACAGGGGGCTATTCTGCATCTGGCATTCACTCCACATTTTCTGAACACGGAGGAAAAGGTGCAACTCAAGACCACATTCAAATACCCCGGGGGCAATGCCGTACCGACTGCGAAGTCACCCCTGAACAGCCATGAATCTATGCAGAAGGTACCACAAAACCCGATGATCAAAGAAAGTGAAAGCGGCACGCAATGCAGAGGGGGATTTCTGTTCCAAGGTGGGCTTGGTAAAACAACGGAGGGAAAAGCCAATGCAGAATCGCCCTGTGACACAGGATAGGGACCCTGGACCCAACCTGCAAACTCTATAATGTGTGTACTGGACTTTATAAACCACCATCTGTTGATCACACTTGGGTTGGGGGAAGGGAGAGGAGCAGGGAGGGCACCAGAACCTGGCACAAACCGGGCACAGTTTTATTTCATTGCAGTTAAATTGGATGTCTGAATGTCCCCTAAAAAACAAAGTTAAGCAAGTATAAAGCCAACAGTCGTGATAGTCTGACCCACAATCAAACAGTCATAAGACTTATAAAGAATGTTGTTTATGTATTGCAATCTAAAGCACTATAACATGATACACAACGTCGTCTCCGGATTACATAACAACGTTTCAAAAAATGAATTTTCTTCAGGAGATATTATAGTGGTGCCAAAGCTCTCAGTTTCATAAATGTTAGACAACAAGTCTTAAGAATATTAAATTCAGATAGGACGCTGATCTCAATTAACATACAGGCTCAAAATATGCTGCTATGTTTCTACTGGATCACTGGCGCCAGGTGCTGAGCAATGTAACCGATTATTAATTGATGGGAACTGGACAATTACCGAAACTGGTAAAATTTTGGGTAGCATGCTACTGCATCCTAAATACACGATCAAATATATAATAATAGTTGCCTAATAGTCTCTGTTTTATGTTCTTCTTTTACTTTATTATGCTCAACTGTATTTTTATAGAGTTTCATTTTACTGTCCTAAATTCAGTTATATCAATGTTATGAATGTTATATTTAAGCATGTGTGTTCTTTGGCTCAATTGTTTAGGACGATTCGGTCTATAATGACTCTGCCACAGGGCAGACCAAATGATAGGGAATTGGATATTGGCTGTGAGGCATTTGCGAGCTATTTTGCAGATAAAGTCTTGTCACTTCACCATGACCTCCCCACCACAGTTGAAACAGTGAGCGAGCTCGAGGCCCCAAGCACTTCTTCAGTGTTGGGTTTGGATTGTTTCGGCCCTCGAAGCCTGGAGGAAGTTGACAGATTGCTCTTGACTGTGCGCCCAAGCACATGTGGCCTTGATTCGTGCCCTTCCTGGCTCATAATAGCGGGCCACGAGGGGTTTTGAGGTGCCTTAAGGGAAATGATCAACAAGTCCCTCTTGGAGGGGCTATTCCCGGAGGCACTCAAGGAAGCTATGGTCCGCCCATTCCTAAAAAAGCCATCTCTGGACCCGGCCGATTTGGCTAATTACTGGCCAGTCTCCAATTTGCCCAATTTGGGCAAACTAATTGAGAGGGCGGTGGCAACACTGTTACAGGGCTTTATGGATGACACTTCCATGCTAGATCACTTCCAGTCCGGTTTTCGCCCGAGACACAGGACAGAGATGGCACTGGTCACGCTGATTGACGATCTCCAGAGGCATCTGGATCAGGGCAGGTCAGCAGTACTGCTGCTGTTAGACCTGTCGGCTGCGTTCAACATATTCGACCATCAGCTGCTGCTTCACCACCTCACCGAAATGGGGGTTCAGGGGCTTGCCTTGCAATGGCTTGCTTCCTTTCTCCAAGGTCGGGGACAAAGGGTGGCACTTGGGGAGCAGCTGTCCAGGAGACACCCACTAGAGTGCGGAGTGCCTCAAGGGGCCGTGCTCTCCCCAATGCTATTTAACATCTATATGTGCCCCCTTGCCCAGATAGCCCGGAGTTATGGGCTGGGGTGTCACCAGTACGCTGATGACACTCAGCTCTACCTGATGCTGGGAAGCTGGTCAGACTCCAGTCCTGAAGATCTGGACCAGGCGTTACAGGCCGTGGCTGGTTGGCTCAGGCTGAGTCGGCTGAAACTGAATCCGGCGAAGACGGAGGTCCTGTGTGTGGGTCGGGGCGGTGCGCGGATGGGGACCCCACTTCCGACCTTTGGTGGGGCACCACTGGTGCCAGTGCCGGAGGTTAGGAGTTTGGGAGTGCTCCTGGATTCCTCCTTAACAATGGAGGCCCAGGTAGCAGCCACTGCTAAGTCGGCCTTTTACCATCTTTGGCAGTTGGTTACCTTCCTCAACCGCAGCGACCTGGCCACGGTGATCCATGTGATGGTCACTTCGAGACTAGACTACTGCAATGCTCTCTACATGGGGCTACCCTTGTCGCAGATTCGGAAGCTGCAGCTAGTGCAGAATGCCATGGCCAGGCTGTTGAGGGGCTTACCAAGATGGGAGCACATCCAGTCTGTGCTGAAGGCCCCACACTGGCTGCCAATAGCATACCAAGTTCGCTTCAAAGTGCTGGTACTTACCTTTAAAGCCCTATATGGCCAGGGTCCAATATACCTGAGGGACCGCCTTGCCCCGCATTTACCCCAGAGAGCACTGCAGTCGGGGTCACAGAATTGGCTGACCCTCCCGGGCCCCAAGGATGCCAGGCTCGCTGCGATGAGGGCTAGGGCCTTTTCAGTGGTGGCTTCTTACTGGTGGAACGAGCTCCCAGAAGAGATCAGGGCCCTGCAGGACCTATTACAGTTCTACAGAGCCTGCAAGATGGAGCTCTTCGATTAAGAGCCGCCCCACTATTACCAACAATGAGCCCAGCCCTCAGTTTCAACATCTGGCTCATTACACCGAGTGATTCAGGATGACGCTGCACTGAACTCAGCAGTTGGAGACATATCCAGTACGCCACTGCAAATAGGAATTGTATTACTAATAGTACCTTATGTTTTTATGTTTCTATGTTTTATAATCCTATATCGTAGTGTTTTATAATGTTATATGGTATTATCGGCAAGTGCCAATGTTGTAAGCCACCCTGAGCCCGCATGTGGGGAGGGCGGGATATAAATCAAATAAATAAATAAATAATAAATGCCTGACTGACTGACGGACTGCCTGCAAGATACAAAATCATTGACCCCACCGTCTTTCTAGAGCTCGTTGTATTTTTCCCCCACAACGAGCCTTATTCCTAGTCAGGGTATAAACACCTACTCTTTTTCTTCTCCCTCTTCTGTGCAGCCAAATTCTGCTGAGTTACATTAGCAGAGTGTTAACTAGCTGGAAAAAAAGGGATGTACATTCTAGCATACAGAGTTTTACTGTTCGCTGCATGCCTGCTTGTTGTCTAAAGAAACAGAATTCGCGTTTAAATAACCACAACTGTGAGTTTCTGTGTTTCATAAACAACACTTAAAGCTTCCCAGGTGTAACATTTTTTTTAATGTAAAGCCATAGCACACTTTGGTCTAAAGTCTCCATAGCTAGAATCCGATAGTCAAAATGTCGATACCAACTCTTGTTAATGCAGGTGTCTGATTAGGCAACCTGCAAAATGGTTATTATACATGGAAAGAATGAGTAGGCAAAAGGTGTTAGCCCAATCACTCTTTATGAGAGATGATTAGCCTTATTATTATCTGGGTTACCAGTCAATTGTATACAAAGGGTGATGCTGTGCAATGACGCTTTAATAAAGAGACGAGAACTTGAAGCAAAATAACAATCCTTTACTGAACATTAATCATTCAAACAGGGGATAATAATAAAACCATACACACATTCAAGAACTAAGAAAATCAGATAGAATTATTACAGCACAATCAGGAAATAATGTTGTTTCTTGTAGAGTATATTTACCTCAGATGAATTTCCAGCTCCTAAAGCTTCCAGCAAAAGGGGCAGCAACAAATAGAAATAGAATAGAAAAAGAGAGGAGAACCACGTGGCTCGAGACCAGCTGGAGACACGAGGAACTTAGCCCTAGCTGCAGACTAGAACTAAATTAAAGATTCAAGTAAGAGAAGAAGGCTGGCTGGTAGTTCCGTGTTCCCTGTTTTAAACTTTCTTCAGGTGGGAGGGGAACGGCTTATCCTCATTATCATAGAGCCCTTCCCAACATGTCTGTGATTGGCTATCGTGTCAATTTTTATTAATATTAACTAACTAGTAAGGTGGTGCTTAGATAGAAGCCGAAGTCATGTGGAACAGCGTCAGCAGAGGTCATCTGCAGTGTCAGCATGTCAGATAAACACCAGGTGCTTGTGAGATAAATCTTCCGGGAGGGTTCTCTTCAGGGTCACACTTACTATCTCGGAGACAGCAAGTCTAGGCACGACCTCGAAACCCATTGTCTTCTGCTGGCTTCTCCCAGCTTAACATGTAGATAACTAGGGGCCTCTTTCCTGAGTCGTTATTTGCCTTAACTGTTAATGATTCAGCTGTTTTTCTGTCTCCAAAACCTTTCTTTGACCCTTCATAGCTCAGAGTCCTTGGCCAGTGTTTCAAGCAGTCTTTTTAATATCAACTTTATTCATGTGTATAAAGTCCAATATAAAGACCTGCTCCTAACAAAGGACCTGTTTTGTGAACATTGGGTAGCAATTCACAGAGTTCATCCAAGGAGATAAATGCTGTCATATGCTTTGTTATCAGCTTTTGTGGTAGTTCGGTCGCCATTAGTGTTGAGTTCAGTGAGATAGAAAAGATTGTTGTTGCTTTCCCTCAACAGTATGAGTGCATTGAAAAGCCTGCTGAGTTCAGTAAGATGTGAAAAAATGTCTGACTTTATCAGTCATTGGCTCTTATTCTGTTTTTGCTCTTTTTCTGCTTTGTATTCCTTCTCCATGTGAGGTTTCTTTATCTTGTTTGTCACCAGTGTTCTCTCTCAATGTAGGAGCTTCAGAAACACAGGACTTGATATTTATGAGACCAAAGAGTCTGTGGAGTATAATCTCACAGGTCGCATCATACAGCATATATATACTCCTAGAATATATTTCCTGCCTTTAATTTTGTACTTTATGGTCACCACAGGAACAGTTTACTGCCTTGTGCATCCCTGGAAAAATAGCCACTTGCCAACTGACTTACCTCCCCCGGTGCTCCTTTTAAAATAGCATGTCTAAGATGGTAGTCCAAGATGTAGTACAGAGAACCACTACCAGGATCAAAAGTTATAAAGTATCTATTAAAAAGTAAATGTTTACAAGCATACTCTTAGCACAGCACCAGATTGAGTAAGGGATTGAAAAGAAAAGGATAAAACACTATTCCTCTGTCCCTCCTTCTATATATATCCTATCAGTTGTTAAAATAGAAGACAGGTTCCTTAGTTTATAATGTTACAGATCTCTACAGAGGTATCTTTACCTTTTGACTTCCTTCAGCTGTCCAGGCCAGCACATGGCAATGGTTGCCTCCTCCAGACCTCAATTAAGAGTTCTGTCTGTGCTGATGGACTCAGCACCAAAGAGGGCTTCCTCCTTGCTTCCAGAAGTTTTATCTTCTCTGTTTCCCCTACCACTGACCTTGTCAGGCCACCTAAAAAAACAACAACATGAAGTCTCCAGAATCTTCTTCCTGAAGTCTTTTAGTCTTAATTCCTCCAAATCTCTGTTCCCTGCTTGGAGGGGGGGGGAGACTGAACCCTCCTATTGTCTTTAGCTGGACCTATTAGCATTTCGTAAGAGGTAGCTGAGGTGAACTGACTTCCCCTTTCCTGTCTGTTCTCTGCTCAGAAAGAAAAACTTTTACTCAGGCACTTCTTCACACACACGCCATAGATCTATACAGACGCATTACAATGTTGGCCATTTTATTCTCAATCCTTTTCCTAATAATCCCTAACACAGAGTTTGCCTTTTTCACTGCTTAGCACATTGTGTTGACTCTTTTATTGACTATGACCCCAAGATCTTTTTACCCTCTCAGTCTCAGCAAGTTCAGACCCTATTGGCCTATACTTGAGGTTGGGATTTTTTGTCCCAGTGTGCATTACTTTACACTTACCAACACTGAACTTCATTTGCCACATTGTCGCCCACTCACCCAGTTTGTGGAGGTCCCCTTGGAGCTCTTCATAGTCAGCCTAGTTCCAGATCATTGAATAATAAATTAAATAGTACCAGACCCAATACAAACCTTGAGGGACCCTACTGCTTACTTCCCTCCATTGTGAGAACTGTCCATTGATTCCTACTCTTTGCTTCCTGTCATTTAGCCAACTTTTAATTCATAAGAGAACCCCTCCTCTTATTCCATGACTATTAAGTTTCTCAGGAGTCTTTTGTGAGATATCTTGTCAAAAGCCTTTTGAATGTCCAGGTATATAATGTCTTCCAGGTCACTATTGTCTACATGCTTGTTCACTATATAAATATCAAACACTTCCCACTCTTTTAGTGTAAGTTGCCATTTCAAGGCAGCTTCTGCAGGGTTCCAGCATTTGGGCATCCCTAGTCAGTCTTCAAACTCAATTTACATCATTGCCAGTCCTGTTTTTCCTGGTCAGCTCAGAAATCTGTGCTAAGGCATGTGAGGCCTCCCCCATCACATGCCATATAGCAATCAGCACAAAGGGAGTCCCCCTCCCCAACTGCCTGTCTGCACAGCCAATAAGTGGCTGTCTTGAGAAAACCTCCCTTTATCCAACCCTACAAAACAATGCAGAACAATTTAGGCAACTTGTTGTTTGCTCCGTCTGTCCGTCCGTTGTACTCCTCTTGTGCTCTGCAAGTGGCAAAGTCCCTTGCTGGCTTCTCAAACCTTCCTGCTGTGAAACAAAACCACTGGCAACCCAGAGAGAACGCCACTCTCTCTGGTTTGGTTTAAGTCTCTTGCTGAATATCCCTTTACCGGAATATATTTGGGTGTTGAAAAAAAACCCTGAAAGGCTTGAGTTTTAGGCAGTTTAATGTGGAGCAACTTCCCCACACGTCCGCCCTCGATGAGCACCAAAGAAGATATAAACAAACTTCAAACAATCTCTAAAATGGAAGTAACAAATAAAGTAAAATACTTAGGCATTAATCTGACAAATAATAACTTGCAACTATATGAAAATAACTATAAACCTCTATTACAAGAGATTAAAAAAGACTTGGAAAAATGGCAGGATCTTCACATATCATTGATGGGTAGAACTGCCACTATAAAAATGAATATTTTACCGAGATTCCTATTTCTGGCCCAGACAATCCCGATATTAAAAACAGAAAAAATATGTGAAGAACTAGATAAAGTTACAAGAAAATTCATATGGCAAGGAAAGAAGGCCCGAGTTAGGTTAAAATTCCTACAAGAGAAAAAAGAAAGTGGAGGCCTGGGTGTACCAAACTGGAAACTTTATTATATTGCAGCAGCAATGACTTGGATACGCGATTGGGTATTATTAGAAGACAGAAGAACACTAAAGTTGGAAAGCTTCGATCTACACATGGGCTGGCATACCTATGTGTGGTATGACGAAAAGGAAAGGCAAAAACACTTTAATAATCATATGCTAAGAGAAGCGTTAATAAAAATTTGGAGAAGGATAAAAAATAAGTTCTACGACAAAATACCGAAATGGGTGTCCCCTCTAGAAGCTTTCATAATGCCAAACCTAATGATGGACAACAAGATCGTTAGTTATGAAATATTACTTACAAAAGAAAACGATTTGAAAGACTTTGAAACCTTGCAAGCAGCGAACATTAATCTTTCAATATGGGAGAAAATGCAATTAAAATCAAGATTTGCTAAAGACAAGACAAAAGGGTTTGCTTCATCAAGCACGAGTTTGGACAAAATTTGGCTATCGTCCGCAGATAAACAAATACAAAAAGTATATAACTTCCTATTAAAGGAAGAGACACAAACAGAGGTATTAAAACCTTGTATGAAGGCGTGGGAGAAAGATACAGGAAACAATATAACAATAGTAAAATGGTTAAAAATGTGGAACTCAATAAAGTTAATTAGAGCCACATCATACAAAGAAAACATTTTTAAAATGTTCCACAGATGGCATTGGACACCAGACAGAGTAATAAAATGCTATAAAAATGTATCGGGGAACTGTTGGAGGTGTGAACGTAATGTTGGTTCCTACTATCATATCTGGTGGAGGTGCGAAAAGATAGCAAAATTCTGGAAAAGTATAAAACAGCTAATTTTAGAAATAGTAGAAATTGAATTACCATTGGAACCAGAAATATACTTGTTAAATATCCTGCCAGAAAAGATAAAATATAATGACGTATGCCTGATATTGTATATCCTAACAAATGCCAGAATTGCTATAGCTAAATGTTGGAAGTCTGATAAAGTGCCCAGTAGAGAAGAATTAGTTACAAAAATTATAGATATAAAGGAAATGGACAAAGTAAACATGTTACTCGCGGGAAAACTAGATATCGTGTTCAAGAAGAAATGGCAAAAATTAGACAGGTGGTTAGAAATTTACAGATAAGCAGCTCCAAAATTGTGGTAAAATTGAGTATACTTACTTTTTGATATGTACATGACTTAAAAATCAAAATAAAATATGTAAAAAAAAAAAAAAAACAATGCAGAACAAGCTGCTATCAAGTGCACTCCACAGATTAACTCTGCTGTATGAAGTGCTTTCTTGAGCTAGCTGGGTGTTAATCTTATTTCTCATATTGTCCATGATTCTTTTTTACTTTCTGAAGCTAATCATTGTTTTTATTGACAGATAGATGGTTAAGGTGCTTATCTTTTCCAAAACCAAAAGTCCAGAGAAGAATGCAACTAAACATTTCCAGAGATTATTAAGGTCAAAGCCCAAAGCCGAAATGAATATCTGGGCAATAGCTTCCATTCTTTGGAGACACAGCAGTTAACCTGAAAGCAGTGCAAACAGGCATTTATTTGTCTAATTCTGCTGGTTTTGTTGTATTTATTTCAGGAACGGATTTGGCACTAAAAGTTGACGACCCAAATAGAATCCTGCCAAGTTGCATCATTCACTACCTGTCTATAATAAAAGGAGAAAACACTCATTTATTTTGCAGCCTCTCTCATCACCACTTCCCACCTGCCAACTGCTATTCAGTTTGAACAAACAACTTTTTGGAGAACATTCTGAAACATTCTCTTTTCATATTGGGTCCCCTCCCCCAAATTTTAAATTTAGCTAGGCCAGATCCTGAAATTAAATCCAGCCTTTTCCTTTCAGTATCCAAAGGTCCCGTTTCGTTTCACATTCTTATCAAACTGTGTAAGGTACCAACTCATCCATTTCAGTCTGCCCCATGTTTCCTCTTTGAAGGCAGTGGGAAAAAGGGAAGACCCCAACATGAGATGGATTGACTCGAGGCTTTTTTTCTGGGGAAACGTGTCGGAACCTCTTCAACAAAATTCTTTTTAAAAATGTTTAAAAGTTCATGAGTTTGTATACAGTATACAGTATTCAGTATACAGATTGAAAACTTCATTTCCCTCTTGAGAGTTTCGGCACCTCTTCCCCCCCCCCCCAAAAAAAAGAGCTCTGGATTGACTCAATCAAGGAAGTCATAGCCTTCAGATTGCAAGACTTGAGCAAGGCTGTTAACGATAGGACATTTTGGAGGTCATGAATTCATACTATTGCCATAAGTCAGAAACAATTTGATGGCACTTAACACAGCTGCGGTGGCTCAAGTGGTTAAGACGCTGAACTGCAGGCTGTGGAAGGTCAGTAGTTCAGCGGTTCGAGACCCGGGCGCCGCATGATGGAGTGAGCTCCCATCTCTAGTTCCAGCTCCTGACAATCCAGCAGTTCGAAAGCAAGAAATTGCAAGTAGATAAATAGGGACCACTTTGGTGGGAAGATAACAGCGTTCCGTGTGCCTTGGTGTTTAGTCTTGCCGGCCACATGACCACGGAAAACGTCTTTGGACAGCGCTGGCTCTGATCCGGAGATGAGCACCGCAACCCTAGAGTCGGATTCGACTGGCTTTCGAGCAAGTGAACCTTTACCTTTACCTAACACACACACACACACAATTTTCTTTTGGGAGTTTCCTTTGGCCTCTATAAGATGTGACCTTTTGGGTAGTGTCACACCCTCTGGAGTGGTCTGTTAGAGGATGCACATCCTCTGGCAAGGTTTCAGAAATGATGTAAGAAAGAACACCCTATTCCAGTGAGTATCCTTGCTTACATTTGGAGTTGATTGTTTATTGAATTTTTCTGCCTTATTGTTGGTTCAGTCCACAATGTAAGCTGTTTTTTTGTGCTCAGCAGAAGCACAGTTTAAAAATGGTGTCTACAAAAAAAAAAAAAAGACTTCCCCAAATACATAGGGTTGGGGAGGTTGCTTTACCATCTTATATTTATCTCACTGTTATCAGTTCAAATTCAGTCTTGTGTTGTATTAAAAGGGCCATAGCATCAAAATCATAGCCCCTCTATATACTGCCTTGGTCAGGCTGCACCTTGAGTACTGTGTGCAGTTCTGGAGGCCTCACTTCAAAAAGGATGTGGGCAAAATCGAGAAGGTGCAGAAGAGAGCGACGAGGATGATTAGGGTTTGAAAAATGAGCCCTGCGAGGAAAGACTGAGGGCCTTGGGAATGTTTAGTTTGGAGAAGAGGAGACTGAAGGGGGCCATGATTGCTCTCTTTAAATATTTGAAAGGCTGTCATTTGGAGGAGGGCAAGGAGGTGTTCCAGTTGGCAGCAGAGGACAGGACCCAAAGCAATGGGTTTAAATTACATGCAGAAAGGTATCGGATCGATATTTGGAAAACCTTTTTCATGATCAGAGTGGTTCAAAGGTGGAATCAGCTGCCTAGAGAGGTGGTAAGCTCCCCTTCACTGACAGCTTTCAAGAAGAGGCTGGACGAACACTTGTCAAAGATGCTTTAGGCTGGTCCTGCATTGGGCAGGGGTTTGGACTAAATGGTCTGTATGGCCCCTTTCAACTCTATGATTCTATAAAAATACTGCAGAAAAACACAGGTGTGTTTATGTCGAAGTTCTTTTTGTGTGCTGTTTGTCATGTATTGTTATACCATACAAAGGAATATTGATGATTTTGTATGGTGTTTTTTACAGTGATAAGAGCAACCATGATGGTCCATCTAATCTAGAATCTTGCTTCAAACAGTGGCCAATTAGATACTCCTGGGTAACCCACAAGCAGGACAGATAGGCCAAAGCCTCTTCTTGTTGCCTCCCTGCATAGATGGTTCCTGTTCTGAGTGTTACAGCCTCAGATATGGAGTTTTCATTTAGCCATTCTATCACTGTTGGTAATAGCAATTGATAGCCTAATCCCCTTTTAATTCTGACTAAACTAGTGGCCATCACTTCATTCTGTGGCAGTGGATTCCAAAAGCTAAAAATCTCTTTGAGTGAAGAAGTCCTTTGTTTTGGCTATCCTAAATTTACTGCTTATAAACTTCATTGTGTGCTTATGAGTTCTAGTATTATGGGAGGGAGAGAAAAATTCTCAATACACCCCATAAATAATTTTATAAACCTCTGTGATGTCCCTCACAGACATAGTTTCTATAAACTGAAAAGCTCCACACTCACCAGCATTGCATATTGATTGGTCTCTGGTAATTTGAATATTTTTGAAATTATTACATTGGGAGATTTTAATTGTTATTTGGCTTATTCTGCGATGTGTTTTTAAAAAGAATTATAACCTATTTCCAGTCCTTTCAGGAAGAAAGGCAGGAAAAATGCCTTAGCATAGATATTGCCATATCAATTGTGTCAGCATTTTCACTGAGTTATCTACCATGACCCCAAGATCCCTTTCCTTGTCAGTCACCAATAAAGATTCCATATGTAATTAATGTGTTTTATGATGTGCATGTACTTATTTGCAAAGTACAGAGGAGGGGAGATGAATTGATCTTAAATTAGTAGCAAACTAAACTGAAATTAATTGATCTTAATTTAGCAGCAAACTAAACTGATATACTTTCAAACATAAGTTTAGAGATTCTGTAGTTAAAATCAGAATGAAAAGGATTAAAACACAATACAAAGTGAAATCCTAGAACAATAAAGAGGTGTGACCACAGAAATACACTCATCTGGCCTTTAACACCACATGAAAAAAATTCCACTTTGAGAACAGGCATGCATGCCATAAATCACATGAAACAAGTTCTTCATGGATAAAAAAATATCTGAAAAGCAGGTTAAAGGTCTCTGTTTTTCTGAAAGACCCAATAGGTAGCTATAGAGGTGGTTATGGAGGCTTTGATTCATTGTTTTGATGCTGAAACAGGATGAATTCACATATTACGTTATTCTTTTGAAACCTTGTTATTTTGCAACCAGTTATAGATCCATTTTAAGTTACTTTCTTCTGGTTCTCATACTCTAATATATTCTTATGATGTCAAGTAAGTCAAAACCAAAATAATTTTGAATTCATGGTATATCATCTTTTGCTATACCAGTTACTTTAGTTTGTGTAGTATGGTTTGATCTTAATAAAAACCTCTGGCTTAGATCCTTAAAAAATGAGTTTCGTGTGTCTCTGCCATGGAGCACACTTCCTCTTTTGTTAAATCTTCTATCTGCACAGGGACCCATTAAAACCATTGATCTTAGGCAAATTGAAGTTTTCACAAGCATGGGCCCTGACCTGGAGCCTCCTTTGCAGGTCCATGGGGACCAGGAAATAGGGTAACTCTGGAACTGCTGACCGGGGAGGGGTCAGTGGCACAGCTGGAAAACAGCTGGGGAAGCCTCAGCTTCTGCACAGGCTCCCTTGTGCCTTTCCCCCCTTGCTTGGCCAATCAGGTCCAAACTGCTACCCAGACCCATTTCCAGAAGAGCTCTAGGCCCTTGGGAGCACTCCATAGTGTAGGGAGTACTCAGTTCAGTTGGCATATCCATACTGCCTGCCTGCTGCATGGCAGCAACAAGTTTTTATGGCTTTCTCTGCTGTCACTAAGGGCCCAAGGTCATGGCTATGGTTCTCCAATATCTGGCCTTGATGCAGAACCAGGTCTATGGTTGAACACTTGGCAGCTATTTCCTTCTTTAGAAAAGCTTACAGCTACCCAGACCCATGCACTTTATTCTCTGCTTGCTGGGCCATCAGAGGGCAACCCCCACACACCCATTACGATTGCTATTCTGTCTCAGCTCATATGGCAACTCCCCAAGCTGTTCTGGTCAACATTCAAGGCCACACGATTTCAGGCTGCCTTTACCCTGGCCTTTTTTGGTCCCTCAAGGTGGAGTATTAGTTTCTGGCTCTTGCAGGGACCAGTCTGGCTGCGCGGTGGGGGTACAGGACATGGACATTTGTGGTTTGGAGTTCTGGCTGGTTGTTAGGCAGTCCAAAATGGACTAGAAGGGTCAAAGTGCACAATTGCACTTCTAGCCCATACGGTGCCTAGACCAGCCCCTTGCCCAGTACAGGCCACTTATGCCTTCCTGGCAATGTGTCCACACCATGAGTCCCCCCCCTCTCATACATAAGGACAGCTTACCACTCATCAGATACCAGATAACCATTATCGTTAGGGCCAGCCTGGTGATGCTTGGCCTCCCCACCCTGGGGAATATGGGGCCAACTCTTCAGGATTGGGTCAGTCACTACCACAGCTGGGCTCGGGCTTCCCCTCTTCTACATCCAGGCCAATGGCAGGTGGAGGTGTGCCACTTACAAGATTTGGCTACATCTGGGTACTGCCTGCTGATGTTTTCTTCATTTAGTTTCAGCATCCTGTTGGAAGTCTATATGGATTTGCAGACACAGAATTGTCCCCTGGGATGGAGTCTACACAACATCTACCAGATTGGGTAGGCTTCTGGGACTGGAAGGATCCTTATGCATCACTGGATTGGCATGAGAGGAATGCTTTGAGACTCACTTGTGCACATGGCTCTTCGTTGCACCCACCAGAGCGGGCTTCCTGACACTCTGGTCATACAAATGGGTAAGAATGACCTTGGTGCCCACAAGAGCCAGGACTTGACAAAAACAGCTGAGGCAGACCTGCAGTCTCTTTCTTCTCAGCTGCCCGGCACCCTGCTCTTCTGGTTCAATCTGTTGGAACGGCACTCCTGGAGTTGAGCTGATTGCTCAAACAAAGTGGATATGGCCAGGCAGAAGGTCTCCAAAGCAATAGGCAAGACCAGGGGTCATTTCGTAGAAAAAGAGCTAGGGGAACTCATTAGCATAACTCATTAGCATATGCCACACCCCCTGACATCAGGGGCCTGGCGGTGGACCTGCAAGGCCAGCGGGAATGCGAGGAAGCCCCGCCAAGGCCCTCCCTGGCCCCAGGCAGGCAGGGGTGGGGAGAGGCGGGGAGGAAGCAACTCACCCTCCCTCTTCTCCTGCCTCCTCCTGGCTGAATGAGGGCTGGAAGCGGGGCGGCCAGAAGCAGGGGGCGGGGCTTCGTCATGTGCCCCACCCCCCTGCACCTCACCCGGGGGAACTGTGTTCCCCCGCGTTCCCCCCCCCCGAAATGACCTCTGGGCAAGACAACTGAGGGTCTGGGAGGACTCCTGATTTACTGTTAAATACTGGGTTCTGGGCACATTGCAGTGATCAGCTCTAGTTTATTTAGTGATTTCAGGAACACAACAAGGACACCCAGAAGGGTTTGAGCTCTGCTTATAAAGCATGCAAACACCACACACCACACACACTCCCAAGGATAGGCTATTTACATTACACTGCTTATCTATAGGTCAATTCCAGGATCCAGGTCAGCTATTGTTCTTGGGGAGCAAGATCACCCAGTTCAAGGTCCACATTCAGGGATGGCTTAGGCTCAATACATAACATTTGCCATCCAGATATTTCCTTTCAACAGAGGTGCTATTCCAGCCAGATGACATCCATCTCTGGGAAAGGGGACAGGACATTTGGCTACGCAGGATTTGACATGGTCTGCGGGTATGGTTGCAGCTGTAGGACCTTTGGCCAGGTGTGTTCCCATAGGTTCCCTCCCACCTCTTGTGGTGGTGTCAGCATGTGGTCAGATAAATTTTGGGAGGAAATATGGCCTGTGTGCCCATTCTCCCCATCTTTGGAGAACCTCTTAAGGGATCTGGGGGTGAGGACTTGCAGGGGACTTGCCCAGCTTGAGGTTGTCAAGGCATCCTCACTCCAACTGCCAGAGGGGCTATGCAGCGGCCTACACCCATGTGGAATCTCACATACTGCCATCCTATGGTTTCTCCCAGCGGGAGGACTAGGGGTGCACATCAGTCAGCAGGCAGTTGACTGATACCTGGGTCCATTGCCCCATGCTGTGCCAAGGCTCCATCAGGTATAACAAACAAAATTGTGGCCAGTTTTACCTCAGTAAAGTGTTGGTTCTTTCTTGCATGCTTGGTGGGTTGCCTTGCCATCTTCCAGTCTCCTTGTGGATGCTGGGCCCGGAAAGAGGCAGCACACTCCATGGCAGAGACTATTTAGCATGCATAGAACTAATTCACAGAAACGTAGCCATTGTCTGCTATTGATCATTGTATTTTCTTATTAATTGTATTAGGTTTTGCTTCCATATTTGCCTGGATACAGAAGTAATTAAATGCCAGACATTTTTTTTTCTTCACACTTAACATAGAAACTAAGTTTCCTATGTGTTTGGCTCAGCTTTAATTATTTAAGCACAGCTGCTTAGGAAATGCACAGCTAGAGATCTGAGGAGATTATCTTCAAATCATAGAGACAGGAGCAGACAGCCACTAGAATTAGAACTGATGCTCACTTTGAGTGGAAAGATGACATAGACCAAAAATGCCTCTCCCACCATCAAATGGGTCCAGGCCAGGGCTGGAGCTGGCGGACTCCTCCAGCAATCAGTTCCCAACAGCTTTCATTCAAAGAAGTAAAGTTTATCGAGACATTGATAGTTCAGTTGGAGAGCCTTCGGTTGCTTAGGTCGTGCTCCTCCAGGCTTTGATGGTGCCTTGGAGCTACGTCTCTGAGGTGCTCTCCCGCCAGGGGGTGTCAGGTTGGCCGGGCAGAAGGCATCGTAGTGACCCAGTTCTCCACAGTGCAGACATACTCCTTGCTTCATACACCAATCTTGTGTGGATTTTTTAGCCCTGGGTCACTGGCCTTTTCCTTCGCCTCCTGGAGTCTTTGGGGCTCACTTGGGCAGATACGTCTTAATCACGTTGAGCCAGTTCTCTGCATTACTGGCTTCTTGGATCCACCCAGCCAAGGTTAGTGGGTTCCCGCTGCCGAGGACCTTTTCCAGGATCGGGTGGTTAAGACCCGAGCAGTACTGCTTGATCAGTACCTCTTCTGGCCACCCTTGCACCTTGGCGGCATACATCTTGAACTCATCGGAAAACTCACATACCAACTGGTTGCCCTGCTTCAGAGCCCACAAGCAAGTTCGGACTTTTTTCAGCTCCAGGGGATCTTCATACTGCCAACACATAGTCCACATAAAGGCAGTCATGTCCTGAAGTTCAGGGCCACAAATGTTGAGGAGCCCCAAGTACCATTCAGCTGCCTGGTTAATCAGCCACGAGCTGATGTAATCCACTCGGTGTTCGTCTGTTGCGAATGTAGGGCCCCAGTCTCACAGAAACTTGAAGACTTGCAGCAGAAAGAAAGCCAGCTTGTCAGGGTTGCCATCAAAGGTAGCATCTAGCATCTCTCAGTGCCTCTCATGGCCAGGCACGGGTGCAAGCGGTGCTGGGGGTTCCGGTGGCACGGCTAGTCGCTTGCCCCCCTCGCAGTACTTGTGGCCCCGTGGGGACCTGCCCTACCTGATCCTGGGCCGGCACCTGTTGCTGGTTGCACCCCAGGGCCCCTCCGCCATCCGGAAGGTGGGTGTGGATCTCATGCTGCACTGTCATGGCGATGAGTTGTGGTAGATCCAGCATCATCTCTTGCATGTCCCTATGCAGCTCCTCAGTCTGCCCTTGGGACTCATGCTGTATCCAGCTGGGCATCTTCTATTGCTGGTGGTCTCCTGTAGTCCCTTGGGTACTCCTCGAGATAGGTACTGCTATACTGTCTGCCATAGGACACCATCCGTGGGTCGGGAGGTATCGCCCAGCTCTCTTCCATCCAGGAAGGGAGATAGGACCACAATTGGGTGCCCATTTCCCTGGATCTCAGCTCTCCAGCCACAATCATGATTGTCACCAAGGTCTTTGGGATCACTACCTCTTCAGTGGTAGTGACCGGAACATCTCTGGTGACATCCTCAGCCATAATAGGGTACGAGGTCGGTGACTATAAGGAGTTTAACACTTTGTCAGACTCCTGCAGCAATCAGTTCCCAACAGCTTTCATTCAAAGAAATAAAGTTTACTGAGACATTGAGAGCACTGCTCCCTCAAAGCTGTGGAGTCTGGTGAGCAAAAATTCTACTTTGTGAGCTACTGGCATTAAAGTTGTGAGCAAACAATTTGGCTACTGCATAAATTAGTTTGCTCTGGAGCCATCCTTCCTGAGCTAAGACAAAAATCTGTGAGCCAGAGGCTAAAAAACTGTGAGCTAGCTCACACTGACTCAGCTTAGAGGGAACACTGATTGAGAGTATGCAGATATCTTAAACATTTCATGTTAGAACTGGCATAAAGAGCACAAAGCAAGCTGATATACATTATTCAAGAGGGCCCCCTGGTGGTTCAGGGCCAATCAGAGGCTAGGTAAAAACCTGCCAAAGTAAGGGGCTATAATTCCCAGGAGAAAGACAGCACCAGCTACTCAAGGTCAAAAGCTCCAGTTACATAGATAAAAGAAACACTGAAGACACAGCAGAAATGAAAGTCAAAATTCCAGAGTCAACCTCTCACTCCCATGGCAGCTAGCATAGCCAGAGGCCTAGCTGACAGCCAGTGGGAATGTAGGTGGCCTCAGGATCAGAGGTGAGACGATAACCTTGGCCAAGTACGTTTTGGTCCATAGGTGGAGAAACAGCTGACAGCATTGTGAAAAGGACAGCCAAAGTATCACAGGAAGCAAGGTGGAAGAAACAATATCAAGCAGGTCTGGATTTCTTTGCAGCAGAATTCTGGCAGAATCTCAAAGACAGAATGTGACTGTCATACAGGAAGGTTACAATCTAGGCTACACATAGAGAGCAAAATCCATTGTGAAGTAACAGGGTGGTGGGAAGGACTGATAGCTTCTCCCACTCTGAGGATGGCTGAATGATTGACAGCACGATTCTAAACATAGTGACACCCTTCTAAGCCCATTTATATCAATGGACTTAGAAAGTTGTAGCTCTATGTAGGGTGGCATGGTGAATCTTTGCTTTACAATCAGAAGACTCAGTGGTTCTGGTACATGAAAAAATATGTAGATAAGATTTCACAGAAATGCACAAAGTTATTCCACATGTGGATGTGACCTTTGAATGTATGACTTTTGAACACTGACGAATAGAGGTGCCACTTTTTTTTCTGAAAGAGGTTCTGTTACTATTAATAGCTGTGGCAAGCAGAGACTCATTAGGTTATCTTTCTCGTTCCCACATTACCTTCCTAGGAAAATCATCACCTGTTGAATTATTGCTCCTACACCTATACAGTGGCGGCAAATCTAAACACAGTCTTCTTGAGCCCTCTTTTCAGTACAAGGCTCTCCCTTCAAACGTGATATATGCCTGTGGTTTCCTATAATCTTTCCAGGGAAAGCCATAACATTAAAACTGGAAAATGGTCCATGTGTTGGTGTCCCGACAAGCATCAAGAGTCAACAATTTTCAGCATCTGGCACCAGGCACTCAGCACCACTCTGGATGAGGAAGAAATAAGTAGGAGGAAGTAAGTATCCCATGGAATTTATGTCTTCATTGGAAAGAATCTGGCTAGAAGCCTGCAAAGTCTTTACAATGGGGGGGTTTACTGTGCTGCAGAAACTGCATACCTTTCTGCTGAACAGAGTCATAAATTATGTACAGAGACATCATATGGTGACTTATTGACTACTGTACTGTAAAGCACCCTATTAATGCTTTAAGCATTTCACTTTATCTTAATACAAGTACATTATTTAGGAAATGTTAAGATATTTTTATGCTTTTTGACTAATGAGCGGGGAAGGTAATGACTGTGTCCTGCTTTAATTGGCTGTTTACCTTATCTTTTGGAAACTGGGAATTTATTATTTCAGGCTTAATTAACTATGCACATGATCCCTGATGGATCTGCAGTCAGCTTTTTCCTTCTTGATCTAGTCATTAAAGGACAAGGATGTGTGGATTGTGGTTATTGAAGAAAAAATGTAATTCCATTTTGTAAGAGCGGTGCAACTTGAAATGACACTGTTCAATTATTATTCTGATCAGTTCAATTCGCTATGCTAATGAGGTGCTAGAACTTAAATTTTGGACAGGGCAAGTTGACTTGAAGACTCATGTCATATTTTATAAAAATGATGTCTGGTTTCCCTGCTGTGCAAACCAATCTTGCAAAGAATATTTGCATAGGAAGTCATGAGACGTTTGTGCATGTACAAGCATAGCATGCATGGTAAAACATGGCATTCTATCCTTCAGAATTATGGGATTCCCTCCCCAGGGATATTGATGTATCCCTTCCCCTCTGATTATTTTCTTCTGCTGGCAGGCAAAGACTTTTTTGTTTTGTCTGACATACCCTTATTGACACTCCTCCTTGGGTTTTGTGTGTGTGTGTGTTTGGTTTTTATTTATAGGTACTGCTTTTAAAAATTGGTTTTTATTCTTTTTTATTTGCTTGCTACCTTGAGGGCTCAAATTGAGTGGAAAGGTGGCATACAAATGTTTTAAATAAAGAAAAACTATTTCCTGTGGCATCATATGGGGGAGTGTTCAGCACAACTGCTGATTAACAGGGATCCCTGGCCTCAAAGATATCTGGCTGTCCTCGACCAGAGCCAGGGCTTTCTTGGAACTCTTGGCCAAATAACATCAGGGCCTTGCAGAATTTAATGCAATTTTGCAGGGCTTGCAAGGCAGAGATGTTCCACCAGACTTTTGGTTGAGACCTCCTCCCTAACTTGCCTGCGAGGTGGCAACACAGTCCAGACCTGGCTTAAAATTTGATCTCTGGACACCATCTGGGAACTGTTTTTAAGATTATACTGAATGGCTTATTATTGTAATAATAAATATTTGGCTTCCATGTTTTGAAGACATGCTTTACAATAAAAGAAACCTGTCCTGAATGTGTTAAGAAATATCTGCGCGGAGAAGTTAATTAGGACTACTTTATGTACCTTTTTCTATTTATCAAATAGTGCAAATACAGCATTAGTGGCCCAAAACAAACCACCGGTGAATTGGTAAGGATCAAGGCTCTGCTTGCCTACATTTAGCTTTCCAAGGCTTCAGTTTATACAAGTGTGTTCCACAAAAATATAATCCTAGCCCTGCTAGATATTCAATGTGGGTAGAAATTGTTTGGATGGAGAGGGAGGGGTGATCAGTATTGTGCCTCCTGACACATACATCCTGCAAAGGTGTGCTTCTGAACAGATATTTACATCTTTAAGCTAGTATGCTTAGTTTTTGAATATATGACAATCAAAGTTTATGTGCGTTGGAATAAATGGATGAAGCTCTCCTATACAGAATAATCAAACTGTGAGAGCTGGAAGCAGGGCCAGCAGCTGTGACTGTGATTCCCCTCCTCTCCCCCACAACTCACCACTACGCACTTCAGTTGAAACTCCCTGTTCCCAAGTTACAGTGAACACACATACGAGCAGTGTACGCTTAATTGCTCTTTATACATGCCTTGAGTAATTCTTATGTTATAGCAAATGCATGTACAGCTGAATAAGCAAGAAGCTAGTTAGTAAGGAGCTAGTTCAGCCTAACTGTGCCCAGAACTGGAAACTAAATGGAACTAAATAGAAAGCAATTATACTTTCTATTCACTATGCACTGACTTTTTGATGACAATCTTGCAACTGGTTCTAACATGTGGCCTGCACCACCACATTCCTGGTAGACTTACTTCTTGGTTTTCTTCAGCAAGAATGTAGAACCTTCTAGAAATGAGGGACTAGTCTCCTCTTCCTCCCGTACCACACACTAACTTCGGTAGGCGTGGGCACCCCTGTCTGCACAATATGGGGCTGTAACCTTGAAAGGGGAAGATATATGCAACAGAATTTGCACAATGGGTTAAGAATCACCATTGAATTCAGTGGGAGTGAAAGGAAGAGTGGACTTATTACAGTTGCTTGCTTAACATTCTGCTTGTCAAACTGGAAGTTAACCCTGCTGACCTTCTACCTGTTTTTAATTTGTAGAGAAGGATGGCAATGAAGGATCTCCATGGCACAGGGGGTTTTTTTAATTAAAAGGGAGGAAATGTTTGTTCTACTGTTTTTATATTCTTTGACAACAGTGTCTTATTTCTTTTAAAAGGGTTATTCTATGTAAATGAGTAAAGTGGTAATTAGAAACTTAACAAATCCTGTATGAACCTTTTCTCCCCCTTAAATATGTTTCGTTTGTTTTCATCTGTCCTTCAGTATAAATGAGATTCTATCTGGACCAGCAGTACAAGGGATTTTGGTTTGGTTAATATAGTGAAGTATGGCTCAGACATTAGCCAGAAGAAAGCAAAACTATCAGATTAAAAAGCAAGAGTCCAGTAGGACCTTTAAGACTAACAACATTTGTGGCAGGGTATGGACTTTCATGAGTCACTGCTCAGATTAAGTTTGGTAAAACCAATTATTTTTTATTTATTGGAAAAAGATATAGCCTGCCTTTTCAGAGAACTTCTTTTTAACCACAATTATTATTATACTAGTTCTCAGTTATTCTAGGTATGGGACCACTCCATGCATTTGCCCTGCCTCTGAACCCAGGTTGTACGTGGAAAATCTGGGAAAGAAAGGTGAGGCAGCAGATAGTGTAGAACTACTACAGTATAGTAGTTAGATTGTGAGTCTAGGACTGTGGAGACTTGGACTCGAATTCCCACTCTGCTGTGATGTTCAATGGATGATTTTGGGCTAATCACTCTCTCAGCCTAATTTACCTCAAGGGTTGTTATGAGGCGTGAAGCTGGGTGGGGGAGCATGAATACACCTGAACTTGAGAGAATGGATGCAGTGAAAACGCAAACCTAGATTTTCATTCCAGTCTTCATGTTCTCAAGGTTATGTACTCGCTGTTGATGTGTTTGAGGAGTCCAGCCAACTTTTTCACATAATTTCACCTCCCCCTGTTTAAAACAGCCTCATTTCCATGCAGGTTTTCTCCACATAGGTACAATGATTCCCAGAATTGCCTTTTTGGAGGCCAGTTGGGACCTCTTCCTGTTTTCAGTTAAAAGTGCCACCCTCCCAGTGGGTATGATCAACAGCTGCCCATACACATGCATTCTCAGTGGTGGCTGAGGTCAAGAAGGTTCCCATACTTCTATCATCCTGAAGAATGTGCAGTAACAGTAATATCCAAAGAGGCATTTTTATGAAGACATTAGAACTGCAATAGAATGGAACAGTTAATCAAGGGATCTTTATAATGGAATAGGATTGTAATCCACTGCAGTAAACTACACCTGCTTTTGCTGCTTTGTCTTGACCTTGTAATCCATTTTCTGCATTATGGCATGTCATGCCTAGATATTGTTTTGTTTTGGGGGGGGGGGGTTGCTGTTGGTTTTGTTGTTTCTGTTTGCACTGTTTTTCCATCATGTAATCCTAGTCCTACTGCATTGTTTACATAACTGTTTTTAAATTTTGTAATCTGCCTTGAGTCTCACTGAGAAAGATGGGCTATAAATTAAGTAAATAAAATAAAATCCAACCCTACATTTTTATTTACACAAAGAATAACAGCTTTATAGATTTTTTTTCATCTATAGTCTATTTTAACAGATAACTTCCAGAAGTCATAACTTTATTTCTCATTGGGGTATATATGGAATAGAGACAGTTTCTGAGTTTTAACAGATTGACAGTTTGTGCTCATGCCCATTGAAGCACATAAAAAACCTCTTTGCATTTTGGGTAGAAGATGAATCACCACAAAGGACCAAAATCTAGATTTACAAAACCCTTTTTAAGCACCTTTCTGTGGTGCAGGTATCATGAAAAAGGACAATTACAGAATCTTTGTGAAAGCTACAAAGACCTGAAATTGAACCACTCCTATATGGTATGAGCTCCTGGATTTTCAGACTTCACAATCTGAATTCTGAATCAGTAGCTGGGTGAAAAGCTATGAGGTTGCCTGATTCTTCCATTTTAATTAAGTCTCACATTTCTGAAGGAGGTATTTCTTGGAATTGAGAGTACTCAGCAGATATCTCCAAGCGTGTATTTTGGATAATTGTCTGTACTTATTGATTCACTTGCTGGAAAATTTGAAACAAGGAGCATAAAATAATCAAGTCAATGACCTTTTTGTTAATTATATGCTACTTAGGGCCATTTTCATGCACCGTGACATCTTGTATAACAAAGCACTTCATATACTGGTGAAGTATTTGACAAATTACATAATACTGGATACTAAACAAATACAACCTCCATTTTAATTAGAAAGTAGAAACAGAATGTACTGGCTTTTACAGTTTCAGTGACTTCATTGAGTTGTCTAAGCATTTTGCCCTCATCTATCAGGCCTGAAGTAAGGAGAAAATAATAAATAATGATCATTGGATCCAAATCAAAGAAACATACCAGATTTTTATTTTGCCAGGGTGTTTGATCATGAGAAACATGATGTTTCTCATAATGTTCAGTACTAGGCTAATTTAGTGGGATGCATTTTGTAAAAGAAACTGTGCACTTTTAGAAATCACACACTATATTATCATACAACCCACAGTATGGTGTACCAGGCTGCAACCCAGAAATCTGCCCTATATCTTTAAATGCCCCAAAATACCAGGAAATGAGGAAGCAGCTTTTCCTGCCCTTTTATACCCCAATGGAACATCTTTGAGTGTTGTCCTTGCAAGGGGGACCTACTTTTACAGCTTATTGCTTTTAAAGTATCCTGTGAATTGTTATATCAAAACCATTTTCATAAAAGGGATTGTAGAAATAAGGGAAATACATCAAGTGCATCACAATGATTCAGGGAGATGATCCACCAGGTACAGCTTCTCTCATTATTATAAGAAAATCAGGGTAGAATTTTTTCCCCTTTCGTTCAGCTCCTATAGGACAAGAATCCTAAAAACTGTGAAGAAACAAACATTCTGCTAAGTGACATGTGTACAGCCACCAGGGTACAATCAGAGGCTGTATTCTGCCTGCTTTCCCACTGGAAAGGTTATTTCAGGAGTTGTGGGATCTGTGTTGACAAAAAACACATGAAACAGTGTCTCCCGTAAGGAAGGGAATCCAAAGAGACCGTGAGGATAAGCTGGTGGGATCCAGCCTAGAGAACAATGAATAAAGTTGACAAAATTCTCTCTTCCATTTGATCCATAAAGTTCCAGGACTCTTCTTCTTCTGTAGCTGTAGTGACAACAGAACCTGCTGCAGATGATGCTTCTCTGCCAGTTCATTTCCATGTTGGCAAAGTATGAAAATGGAGTCTGTCAGACTAACTAGTTTGATTACCCTATACACTAAGGGTGTCATCATTCTCAGGGTCCTGGCCCAAGTCTACAGTGCTAGGCCAACAACACTTACTATGTTTTCCATTTCTTTATAAGTTATCTATCCATAATGTAAATTTGAGCTTTTTTCATAAAACAATGGACCAATATGCAATGGTTGCTTACCAGCCCCAATCCTTCTGACTAAAGCTGACAGCATTTACCCTACAGAGGTGGTGGCAGGAGGAATCCTAAATTCCAAGAGTACAAGTTTATGGCAGGTCCCTCTACCAGCAAATGTTACATCAGCCCTGCTTCACTGACACAAATGGGGTCATTAACATAACCAGGATTGTCGGATGTAGCCTTTGAAATGGATTTTCAGGCTGCTATACTGTCGAAGTCCCTGCTATGGAGTTAAGCTTCTTTTTGATTTCTCTCCTTGTCTACTTAGTATTCATTTAAAATTCTAGAAAGTTCTAATGGTGTTTCAACAACAACAAAGAGTAGCAGGTGGAAAAGCCATGTGGGAGCAAAACAAAGGTTTAGGTAGGCGCAAAGAAAAACCAGAATTCGGCACTGACAGTAGTATAGACCACTAAAGGCCATGGGACCTTTTAAAAAGTGAGAGGTTAGAGGAAAGGCAAGCATCTGAAAATCCTATGAAATACCTATCAATAGAGCAGTGACACTTGGTGTTGCATTAACATTTTGATGATACGTTTTTTAAACAGTTTAGCTAACTGCAGTGGAAAACTCAGCATTTGAAACTGGCTGGGATATGAACTGCTGACATCAGAATAAAAAGAAGCAAATTAGTTTTATTTTTATTTCTCTGCCATATGGACTTTCATAAGCAATTATATGGGATTTAGTGAACTCTTAACATGTCTGAGCAGAAACTCATCCAGCTCCAACCAGAGCAGGAATTATTTAATCAATAAGTGTCCATGAATCCAAAGGAATTTAGTCTCAAGTAAGTACACATAGGATTTCAGCTTTAGGAATACAGGATTACAAAGAGGTACAAAGGAAGTTCACTGCTGCTTTAAAGATTTAGACCACAATCAAAAGGCCTACTCTAACACATATTCAAGATTAATTAACAAAAGGTGTCTGTATTTTAAGAACAATTCTCGTTGCCATTTTTATACTTCATATTAACAATAGATACAGATGCTTCTTAGCTATAATCATATACACACAAAAATAGGAAAGTGTTTCCTTCATCTCTATACAGCATTTCAAAGCAAATGCAACATCTGGTTATCTGTGTGTCCACCAAATCTATATAATATATAGCTTATATGTAGCATGTAGACAAGGAGGTGTTTCTAGCCATCGTCCACAGAACCTATCTCCATATTCAGGACTCCTGAATCAGGAGCCTTCCAGCAACTTGAGTGTCCAATGGAAGAGCAATTTAAGTTGGACAATGGCTTCAGACCTGCTCAGTGAAATTATCGGTAGGATCCACCCTACTGGATCTTTTAGTGTAATCCTGTGCAGAGATACTCCAGTCTGTCCATTGATTACACTGGGTTTAGACTGGAGTAACTCTGCATAGAATTCAGCTGTTAGTATCTGTGCCACAATTCTGCAGTTGTCTTTGTTGATGTGACTAAGCATCCCTCAGAACAGTTCTAAGATTTCCCCACTGGGGTTGGCTATCTATAGCAAAATTCATCTAGGCAAACAGGAAGTGGAATAATCTTACTAGGATTTTGTGTAGAATTCATGGGTTGTATTTTTAGGACATTTTAATGTTTTTGTTTTTAAAAAATGTAACCTGCTCCAATTTTTTAAAAAACAAATTTTATTGATTTCACAGAAAGATTCTACAAAGAAACGAAATGAAAAGACACAAGAAACAGAATAGAAACACTACTAACAGAGTGGAAACTATACTCTAACAGCAAAATTAGTTACTTTGTACTTATAGACTCTAAATCATTCTGAGCTATGCTTGTAACCTGCTCCAATTTTTAATATAATAATATATTACATAAATAAATAATAATCTAACCAATGTGTGGCGTGATGTTTTGTTAAACCATAGTCTCCAGATCACCAGTGAATTACGGGTTACTTGAGGAAGGAATGGGTTTGCAGTGCAGCAGTTGCTGTGATTCTTAAGATGGAATGAAAGTATGTTAGGATTCAGTGACACAGAAGTGTGCCTAGTGCAATTTCCTGTTAATGTAACAGTGTGTATCATATCTCTCTTCTCTGAAAAGCACTATCTATAACCCATCAGGGGACCCTCCGACACCAAGCACTCCAACTCCCCGAATTTACCTCGGACACTTCTAGCATTTGTATAGAAACGGCTGTAATTTTCCATACTAGTTAAGCCTGCCACCTTCCTCTTGCTGTCTCGAGACCTTGTCAGGCAGTCCATGTCACTAGCCATGGTCTCAGTGGACAATTTCAATCCACCTCCCTGTAGAAAAGCAACAGGTACCCCCTCATCTCTCTGAGATGAGCCAACCCTAACCAGAGACTTTTAATCTCCTGTTGGCTTTCCCACAACATTCAGTTTAAAAACTGCTCTGCCACCTTTTTGATTTTAAGCGCCAGCAGCCTGGTTCCTTCTTGGGACAAGTGGAGACCGTCTCGCCTGTACAGAACAAACCTGAACCCGTCCCCCCTACACCATCGTCTCATCCACACATTGAGACTCCTGATCTGTGCCTGTCTCTCCGGCCCTGCGTGTGGAACAGGTAGCACTTCTGAGAAGGCTACCTTGGAGGTCCTGGACCTATGTTTCCTGCCCAGCAGCCTAAATTTCTCCTCCAGGACCTCACGACTGCATTTCCCCACATTGTTTGTACTGACATGCACCACAACCACTGGCTCCTCCCCAGGACTATCTACCAGCCTATCTAAAACACGCGTAATGTCCGCTACCTTCGCACCAGGCAGGCAAGTCACCATATGGTCAGTACCCGGGTTTGCCACCCAGCTGTCTACCTGCCTAAGGAT
>NW_015177195.1:32541-44736 GCF_001447785.1 Gekko japonicus
CTCCCAGACCAGTTCTCCCACACAATATCCTCAGCTGAATCCCCTCAGCTGAAAGCAAGTAAAAAAAACACTCACCCCTCTAGCACCTCTGTCTCCTGCTCCTGCTCAGAGCTCAGCTGGGTCTCCGTCAATCCTAAAAGAAATCAACCCTGACTGTTCCCTGGAAGGCCAGATAATGAAACTGAAGCTCAAATAATTTGACCACCAAATGAGAAGGGAGCACTCATTGGAGAAGACCCTGATGCTGGGAAAGATTGAAGGTCAAAGAAGACAGGGACGGCAAAGGATGAGATGGTTAGACAGTGTCACAGATGCAAGGAACATGAAATTGAGCAAACTTCAGAGGACGGTGGAAGACAGGAAGGCCTGGCGTGATCTGGTCCATGGGGTCGTGAAGAGTCAGACTCGACTGTGCGACTGAACAACAACAACAAAAGTGGGAGCACATCCAGCCTGTGCTGCGGCAACTGCACTAGCTGCCAATAGCATACCGAATCCACTTCAAGGTGCTGGTTCTTACCTTTAAAGCCCTATATGGCCAGGGTCCCGCATACCTGCGGGACCACCTTTCCCCATATATACCCCAGAGAGCACTTTGGTCAAGGTCTCAAAATCAATTGACCCTCCCTGGCCCAAAAGAGGCCAGGCTTGCTACCAGGGCCAGGGTTTTCTCGGTGGTGGCCCCATCCTGGTGGAACAAGTTCCTGGAGAAGATCAGGGCCCTGTGGGTCCTTTTGCAGTTACACAGGGCCTGCAAGACGGAGCTCTTCCACCAGGCTTTCAGCTAGGGTGCCGCCACCATTACAGAGCTCTGGCTCTTGGTTTTAACATCCAGCCTGAGCCGCAGGAAGATCTTGAGCAGAAGGATTTTTAGAGAGTACACTGAAATAAGCCATCTTGAGTAACTATCTTCAGCACTTTATGAAACTGTATTAATAATGGAATTGTTTTATATGGTTTTATGCGGTTTTAACTGTGAGCCGCCCTGAGCCTGCATTGCAGGGAGGGTGGGGTATAAATGTGATTAATAAATAATGAATAAGTAGTAGTTCTATTTTTACACACACCAAGGAGAAGGGAAAAATGCATTTTGACTCCAGAAAGTAGCTATATGTTCCTGAGATAACCATCAGGGGACCCCTAAATACTGAAGCCAAGCTAATGCATGATTTTTAAATGCTTGCAACTCCAAGAATTATATAGCCATCTCTTATCATTAGCATAGTTATGGGGAGTGCAATTCTTTTTCCAAAACTGACTTTATTTAGATATAGCCCTTGATTCCTCCTATTCTCTTTCAAAAGAAGAATTTCTGTTTCATTTCTCTTTGTAGTTTTCTGTTACACCTCTCTGCACCCTTTTGTAACATCCGCTTTTGTGGGGGGGGTGTTTGTTTTTGACGTTACATATCACACGGTGCTCTGGCAGGAGGGTATGAAGCTTTGGGAAGACATTGCCTGCCTCTGAGCATCTCCAGGATGAAATTGTGAAATTTTGTAGAACCTCTTTTCCCACCCCTCCTCTCTTCAAATTTCTCTTTTGATCAAAATTGAATTGATTGTAAAGAGACTTCAAATTCCTATAGGGGGGCATATTGTTGGATTTCAAAGAAAAATTCGGCAAAAAGAAATTAAGAGAATTCGTCTTAACAACACTACATTACCATCTATAGAAGTATGTGTAGAGTTAGGGATTTAAAGACTGCATGGGGGAGGGGAAGGGAAACAAGATTGTAAGCCACTCTGAGATTCCTTCAGGTAGCGAAGGGTGAGGTATAAATCCTGTCTTTTCTTCTACTTCTTCTTCTTCTACTCCTCCTCCTCCTTTAAGGCTAGAAAGGGGGGAGGGAAGGGCAGGCTGAGAAGTCTCCTTTGTCTTTTTTCATGCCAGTTCCTATGCCTACAGTTTTGCAGCACACAG
This sequence comes from Gekko japonicus, assembly GCF_001447785.1. Taxonomy (NCBI): domain Eukaryota; kingdom Metazoa; phylum Chordata; class Lepidosauria; order Squamata; family Gekkonidae; genus Gekko; species Gekko japonicus. Next base: position 34,462 of record NW_015177195.1, read on the forward strand.
AGTGGGGAAGGGTTAATTGAAAAGATGAGTTTTTTCATAGGGGGAGGGCGCCTCCTCCAGCTGTCAAAATAAGAGTGGTGCTTAAAATAAGAGGTTATGCATATATGCAAAAGAGAAATTTTAAAAAAGAAGCCACCTGACCACCCAGTCCATGGTTGCCCTGGAGGAATAATCTGAACAGTCAACCACAGGGTGAGTGCACAGAGAGGCTGTTTCAGGTGTGCTGCCTGGTCACCCCTTCCTGCAACAATTTAACTGGCTGTAAATAGAGGCACCGCCAGATCACACCAAGCCTCCAGTGTGACCGCAGCCTAAGAGACCCAAGATGGCCAAATAGATATCTCACTCCAAAACAATCGAAAATGGAAGAACAGCCAGATGGAAGAGGCTCTGCAGAGAACCTGAAAGAGATGGACGGAGCCCCAGAAGGAGCAGAAGGAGGCACGGCCAGAGATACGTATGACCTGCGGCTAAGAGTACCCAAGTAACTCTTATGACTGAAAGATTTACAACTGACGTGGATGAAAGAGACTTTGTGCGCACTGAGAAGAAAAATTGAAAATTACTAAAATGGACTCACTAACTCCTAAATTCATTGACTCAATCGAAAAACTATAATTTTTATGACTAACTGTATACTAACTGTATAAGACCTTCCTTTCTTGGGCTTTTAGATATAGTGTGGGTCTTTTTATTTACTGTCTATACCCCGGGGTTTTATTATTTTAGTTTGTTATTTTTCCCCCTTTCCCCTTTCCCCTTTTCCCTCTTCCTTTTTCCCTTTTTCCTTTCCCCCTTTTCCTTTTTCCTCTTCCCCTTTTTCTTTTTCTGTAGTAATGTAGGTGAAACAAAAAATCAATAAAATCTGATAAATAAAAAAAAGATATCTCACTCCAAAACCAGCAGAAGTAAATGCTTGCAAGCCCCATTTCCTACTTCATAAGGAATTTTTCACTTCAGTGTGAGTCCCTTAAATTAAGAATCACTGCTGTAGATGTTATACTTTCATAGAAATAGGTAGCAATCTAGTAGCAGCTGGGTCCCTCTAATAGCTTTTTAAAGAAGCAGGCACACATTTAAATCCTTTAAAACAGAAGCAGCTCTTCACTAATGAAGCATCTATACATCTAATCAGAAGTCTATTAAATTCTCTATCTTGCCCTGCCAAGATAGGCATGATTCTAAATAGCACGTGGTACACATGCAAATGGTGGGCTGCGGTGGCTCAGAGGTTAAAAGGCTGAGCTGCTGACTGGAAGGTCGGTAGCTCGGCAGTTCAAGACCCTAGTGCCACATGACGGAGTGAGCTCCCATCTCTGGATCCAGCTCCTGCCAACCTAGCAGTTGGAAAGCAAGAAATTGCAAGTAGATAAATAGGTACCACTTCAGTGGGAAGGTAGCAGTGTTCCATGCACTTATGCTGGCCATATGACCATGGAAAAGTCTTTGGACAGAGTTGGCTCTTCAGCTTGGAAATGGAGATGAGCACTGCCCTCTAGAGTCAGATTCGACTGGCTTTCGAGCAAGAGAAACCTTTACCTTTATACTGAATCAGAACATTGGTCTGTCAAGGTCAGTATTGTCCACTCAGACTGACAGTGGCTCTCCAGGCAGAGGTCTTTCACATCATCTACTGTCTGGTCCTTTTAACTGGAGAAGCCAGGGATTGAACCTGGGACCTTCTGTATGTAAAGCAGGGGCTCTTCCACTGAGCCACAGCTCCCATGCAAGCGCCAGCTGAAAAATGTAGAAGGCTGATTGAGAATACTAAGGAGACACACTGGAGGGGTTCTGACTGAAGCATACATGTAAATAGTGGGTGGATCACCTATTTAGTATTCTCTCTCAGATTCATCCTTCATCCTTTCAGTGGTCAGGCATAATCTGCCCCACAGCTAGACAGACAGGTGGATAAACAGTTTTGTAAAGATCTGGGATTCAAACACAATATACATGTCTAGCTCTACATACTGAGACAGATATTGATTTTTGTGTTTATTTGATGTAGTAAAGACGTTTTAGTCCATTTTCTACTTAACGTTTCTCTTGATCTTTGCATAAATAAGGTGCAGATTACTATAATCATATTATCGCATGTATATTTTTCTCCACTGTAAAAATTAAGTACATCACTTTTCAAAAAGAATGAGGTTTTTCTATACCACCAATAATTATTCAGACCACTTATCTTAGTGTTGTGATTTTGCCTTGAAAGATTGCAATTATTGCAAATGAATGCTATATACATACTTTATTAACCCTTAGTAGGCATCAAGATGGGTATCCATGTTAGTCTGTCCATAGTGGCAGAAAAAAGCAAGAGTCTGGTAGCACCTTAAAGACTAACAAAATTTGTGACAGGATATGAGCTTTTGTGAGTCATTGCTCCACTTTAAGGTGCTACTGGACTCTTGCTCTCTTCTACTGGAAGGAGGAGGAGGAGGAGGAGGAGAAGAAGGAGAAGGAGATTTATACCCCACCCTTCACTTGGAGTCTCAGAGTGTCTTACAATCTCCTTCCCTTCCTCTCCCCACAACAGGAGGAGGGGCTGAGAGATCTCTGAGAGAACTGCTCTTGAGAGAACAACTCTGACAGAACTGTGACTGATCCAAGGTCACTCAGCTGGCTGCATGTGGAGTAGTGGGGAATCAAACCATGTTCTCTAGATTAGAGTCTGCCACTGTTAACCACTACACCAAACTGGCTCAAGCAAGTCAGCAAGACTTTTTTTTCTTTTCCATTTTTCCAAGCAGATTGCAAATATATGTTCTGCAGGTCTGAAATTTGTATTGAGTTGGGTAGTAAGTTCTCTGTAGTTGTGGAGATACAAGATAGGAATGGAAATTTGCAGGCTGGGGGCTCCTTCCTTTATAATGCACCCCACAAAGCATGAATAAAACTACTTTTTTGTTACAGGCTTTCTGTTTGTGTTCTTCATAATTTATTTAGACTCACTTGCTTTCTAATATATTTATACACCAAATGAATGTACGGGGTGAGCATCAATTGAAATAAAGAAGCAATGAAAGCCTTTTTCTGAAAGTTAGGCCTAGGGTATAAATTAGATTCATCTGTTGCTGACTGTAATATCAAAAGTTGGTTTGCACATGTAAAATGTAACATCAGAGACAGAACTTTCATGTCATCTCACACGTACTTTCTTCCACAGAAACAGTTCTACACTATTGCTCGTAATCAAGTGTAGAAAAATAAAGTGACCCATAATCAGCCTGCAGTCACTAGGGTTTATTTCAGAGAGAGAACCAAAATTAAACAAATCAGTTTGTACAAGATGAATTTGGTACCTCTGTTCTAATCTATTTCCTTGATGAGATTGAAAAAGGAGATTAAAGCGGGTAAAAGTCATTTTAACTGGTGAGTAGTGAAAGATGGAAAGCCTTTTATATGTGTACTGGTACCTTTGTTATGTATTTTCATTAAGGAGATGCCACCTCACAGATACTAACTGATCAGGGTTGCCAATGATTCATGAGTCTATGGTTTTGTATAGATATGTTTGTATTCATATACAGCAATGCGGCTAAATAAATAGCATTGAACAATCTAGATTGCTTGAGCTGATTATATATGTCTGAGATTCAGATTTCTTCCATTCCTACAGATGGTTGCCTTACTGAGTCAATAGCAACAACCTGTTGACAACGTTTAAGTGAGTGCATTGCCTCATATTTGAAGGTAAATGGAGATGGCTTCCATGTAAGTGTTCTGCAACACAAGAACTCACTCTACCAAATATAGAGCAATTTCTTGTATACAGATTGTGTTTTCAAGAATACTATCCAGATATCTTAGGGAGCAAAACTAACTACATCTACTTTGAAGTAAGTCTCATTTTATTCAATGGTGGTTGCTCACAGGAAAGTGTTTGTAGCCCCTATAGGTTACTAAGAAAACAAAAATAACACAACTTTTCCATTATTTGGGACTGTATTGTGCTACACACCTTTCATAAACATAAAATTTGGACTTAGTACATGGTGTTGGACAAAGCACATGCATTTTGCTTAAAATAACCAAGTCAGGAGGCCAAATCTTGCACGGATCAAACAGAAACAGAGGTTGAACAGAACAAAAGGTGCATAGATCTGTTAAAAACACAGTGTTGAAGTCTGATTCCTAATGATGTAAGGTTAGCTTAGTTTAAAAGTGTGAGTGACACATACTTCATATTCCCCGTCAATTGTTGTAATGTCTAAAATGTAACTTATGCACCTTTTTCCGTAGGCAGATGTCCATGCTTTTGACACATGGATAAGATTTGTTGGATCCAGTGCAAAATTCCTGCTTGTGCTAAAGCTTTTGTGCAGGCAGAAACACAAGAAAAAGACTGTGGTAGCCATTTGTGTGAGATCCAACTTATGGTATCCCCTCTTGCATTTTCACTCATGCAAGATACTGTCCAACCAATTTCTGGGCACTACAATACATACAGAGGTGTTGCACAAAGTCTTGCACAAGTGGAACTGTTCTAAGTCAATTTATGTTTCTACTTGTGCATCACTGGATCCACTGGGTGGATCATAGATGTGAAAATTCTGTTTGAGACAATGCAGTGTTTCTGTTGTTCTGCCTGGGGCAAGTCTCAGAAACAGAAATCAAAACACCCTTGCAGGATCATATTAAAGGTCTACTATTTGGCACTCAATGTACAGCAATGGCAAGCAAGATGCCTCTGGGAATAGATGTATTTATTTATTTAGGATGGTTCTATGTTGCCTCTTCAGAATCTTGCTTGAGGCGGCTCATAATTTAAAAGGAAGTGACAATATAAAAACAAGCCATCGGACATAAAGAGCATTAAATTATCCATAAAACAGAAGACCATTTTAAAAAGATATGGAGACAAAACTCCTAATTAAAAGGCTAAGTAAGAAAGAAGTGCTTTGGCCTGGCAACGAAAGGAAAGGAAAATAGGCCCCTGGCAAGCCTCAAGGGGGAGGACATTCCAGAGGTGAGATGCCACCATAGAAAATAGGTGTCCCACCAAAAGCACAGGTCCTTCACCTCCCCCCCCCCGCTTCAGTGCTGTAACCAATGGCTCCCTGTGGCAAGGGGAACCTTCTGAGTGAAGAAGCCTTCTTCACTGTGGTGGTGGTGGTGGAAAGTGTCATCAAGTTGTAGCCTGTAAGGTTTTCAAAGCAAGAGACTTCAGAGGTGGTTTACCATTGCCTGTCTCTGTATCAGACACCTGGTATTCCATCTAAACACTGACCAGGGCCAACCCTTCTCATCTTTCGAGAGCTGATGAGATCAGGCTAGGCTGGGCAACTGAACACAGCACTAATCCTCTGTGGGTTTTGAGCCTCTAACTAGCAGAAGCTGGACACCCATGATTATGAGTTATTATTGGGAAGGGAAAAGCATGCTGTTTTGAATTCTAGAATCCAATTCTGAGAAGATCACTGGATGCCAGAATAAATGCCCCACAATTCAGGGCTTAGCCACTGCTATGCACAGTTCCAGGAACCCTAATTATACCTTCCATCAAACAAGCCACCTAGTTTACAAAATAGCAGGTATTAATTTGCAGGCTACTATTAATAGTCTGCATTGGCCAGCAGCAGAAATATTGTCCATTAAAATAATTTATGTCAATTAGCCTGTCAGTTTCACAGTAAGAATTTATCAGATTTTTTTAATGGGACCTTTTTAATTGACACTAATGAGAAGGGTATTTATTTGTAGAATTTTTATATACCATGCTGCTGTTGGCATAAAGAGTTTATAGAGTCCTTCCACCCCATACCAGTATTAGGGAGTGGGGGAGGGGCTTCCTCTGACTTACTAACAACTTTAAGGATCTATCCAGTGTCCAGTGGCTTGAGATGTTAATTAAATGTGCCCTTTAATGCTATATTTTTACATCAAGGAGCAGTCTCAGTAATCAGGGCTGGTCCCTGCCCAAGATCGGATGCTATTAATTCCAAAGCTCATTCACATGGAAAGTTCCTTGAATAAGAAAACAGAAGCAGATAGATTTGGAGGTGAAAAATGGAGGGGGGTTTCTTATGAGAAACTCAGAGAAATAAGAAGGAAAGACAATAATGTGTGGGAGAGGAAAGGGTTTAGAGTAAAATAGTACTGCCAAAAACTGGGGGATACTGAAAAAGAAAGGAGAGCCATGCTCATCAAGACTGCATAATGGGTTCCAGCTTTTCAGGCTTTACTAATCACTTCTTAGATTAAGGAACTTTGGCCATAATCAGACAGCTTTACGTTGGAAGTTTATTATTTATTGCTTCAGAACTTGAAATATTTATATCCTTGCTGCATCTGATGCAATAATAGTGACTTTCCCCCCTCTTTCATAGTTTAATAACAGAAATCACAAAACATTATGAGAGAACATACTTTCATTTTATATGATGGACAGCTTCAATTTTGGCTATATATTCTAACTAATGCACTGAAAATTTCAACACAGGAATCAATTATCTTTGTTCAGGTATCTGCATTGTAAAGGGGGGGGGGAGAAAGAGTTTAAGCCGAATACAATCCCACTTTCTATGGGTTGGAGCCAGTGAAAATGCTTGTGCAAGAAGTAGGTGGAACAGATCTTCCCCTGCCTTCCCTTCCCCCAAATAACCTGCAGTTATTTCAAAAATCTTCTTTGAGGATCAGGAGAACCTTCCAAACAAAATACACCATGGTACAGGGTGGCCAACAAAGGGAATTGGTAAAATTGCCTCCTTCACTGACACAAACTGCCAATGGAAGAGGGAGAAGGAGGTGGTTCTCTGTTGGTGCCATGCTCATACTGTGGTGCATTTTGTTTGTGGTGCTCTTCTGGTCTTCAGGGAGGACTTTGGAGGGCAAACACCAGGAGGCTTAAGAAAGGGGAAGGTCAGGTAAGATCCATTCTGCCCTCTTTTTCTTAAAGTTCTTCTGCTGGATCCAGCCCTATATATTGGAACAGCATCCCTTACATTACCATCAGTAGATTTTTTTCTTTCTCTTTTTAATGAGGATCTTTTCATAAACAAGTGTACATCTTAGGCTGATTTCCAATATTTTATTATTCACAGAAGCAAAATGGTATTGGTATGAAACGCCTTGCTGAAGAAAGAGGCTAGAAAAATTAATGTAGGTTAGCTGATGTATCCCTTGGGGCAAAACAAATAGAAATTGCCAGAGCTGGGTTGGGCCACACAATGGTCAAGTCTCCACTTTCTCTTTTGCAGAGAGAAAGTAAAAGTATGTATCCCAAATCTCTGTCTCATACACTAAGCTGTAGCTCTAAATAGCAAAGAGGTAATAAGGTTGCTATGTTGCTGTCATGCTGAACACATTCCACATTTTCTCTAGCTATGCATAGGTATGGAGGGAAGGCAGCATGATATAGTCAGATCTTGTAAGCTAAGTGGGGTCAGTATTTGGAAGGAACACACCAACAAGGAAGACTCTGCAGAGGAAGGCAATGGCACAGAATGAAGAATCGGTGAATTCACAGATGGCTTCCACATGGGTTATTTGCCTGAGTTCAATGCTTTTTGAAAGTGTTTTGCCCCCTGCTTCCCACAGCATTGTGGTGTACTTGTGCATTTCTGGGGCTTGCCCCAGCTTTTCTCTGAGCTTTCTCAAACCTGCTGTGCTCCAAAGTTTTGGGAAAGATTGCCGCAAAGCCTGGATGGCTGCTGTGTGGGTGGGAAAATTTTGATTTTCCAGCCCACGTGGAAGCCATTTTCCCTGACCCTGTCACATGAGGGGAGGAGTGTGGCCACTGCTGAGACACTGAGCCAGGAAATTGTGGGGGAACTTGCTATGTGAAAGCCCCATTGTTGCTACATATCTAGCTGTGCCAGCAATGAGGAAACCACAAAGTCCCATCCCCATGTGGAAGACACCACAGATAACCTTCTGAAGCATAAGCCTGGAGTCTAGTACTGTTCCATCATAACGGATGGGGCTGGTCTGATGGGAGTTAAAGGAAGAATTCTGACTTTGGTTTCACATAAAAAGAAGACTTAGGGAACTGATTTTTGAACAGGAAAGCTTCAGGGAATAGAACTGAAAAAATGGCTAAGAAATGATAAAGAAAGAGATGGATCAAGATACCGCCTGACTTAAAAAGAAATGGCATGAAAATCCTAGAGCAAGACAAAAAGAACAGACAGATTATGGCTTCATGAGAAGTCCCAGAGCAAGACAAAAGGATTAAACTGTTTTTAAGGTTATTCCATCTCCCTACTTAACTCACAATCATGGAGGGAGTAGTTTTTAGACCTAGGAAGAGAGGATTGCATTTATTTCTCATATTATTTTTCCTTTGTTCTGGTGGTGTTAATTTTCACACATCTATATCCTTTCTCTTTTTTATAACCAATGACTTTAATTACAAGTAAAGATTTTTTTTAAATGACAATGAGCTGTTTGTAACCACATAAAAAGCTAACTTGGCACATTCTTGTCAAGGAACTGTGAGACTTCTGCGTGGATCTCAATTACACTAACAGGTAGGATTCCCAAGAATTACTCTTCATCTGGAATAATCTTGAATAGGACAGGCCAGAGTTCTTAATTTTTTAAAAAATGACTATTAGATAAAAAAGGAGATTAGATCCCAGAACACTGAACAGACATACTTCTAAATCCTTCCAGTGGTGAAGCTGGTGACAGAAGGAATATTATTTGATTGGGGTGTCGGGTGGACCAAAGGTGGAGAGGTAAATTCTAATGGTTTTGGACCTGGACCAGCTGGGTAGCCTGAGTATCCCCCCTTGGTAAACCAAGGGACCCTCAGAGCCTGTTCTGCAACAGCAAAAAGACAATCCAACACAGCAAATCTCTCTCTAGATGAGTAGGCATCTGAGTCCCAGGCTCCCTGATTCATGGCTCTCTATCATCATGGCCCCCAACACAGGAGGAAGATTAAGGAAGCGCTAATACATCTGCTATTGCTAAACATCCCTTTGAATTTAAAATGAAGCTGAACTGGAAAAGGAAATGAGCTTGTCCATAAGAAGGCTAAACACCATTTGACAATGCTAAAATAGATAAAATACAGTGTGAGTGTTCAGAGGACGTTGGTCTTTCCTGTAAATCTTAATAAGGATTTATGGCAGGCATATGATAGAATCCACCTATTCATCTTAATCACTAATAGCTGCACTTTAGAAAATTGAGGATTTTAAGCATAAACAGGTAGTGGAAACTCATTTTTCACACAATGAGTCAATAGAACATCACCAGTGGGGGGGTCAGGATTAAGCCCCTTGAGTACAGGCACAGCTGCTACACCAGCATGACAGACTATCATGTCTCCAAAAGAGCTTTTAGTTTCTTCTAGAACAATGATCTAGGAGCTAGAAAACAATAACAGGATAGACCAGAACAGATGGGAATGATTTGTGGGAGTCCTCTGGGTAAAGAAGGCTGCAATCTTATGCACACTTATTCAGAATTTAAGTTCTGCCAACTAAAGGAGGATTTAATTCTGCATAACTATAGTAGAACATACTTTCAATTATTTGGCAGACAGGTATAGGTGTAATAAGCAGCAGTGCTTGCGGTATCCTTAACAAAGTGATGTGCATTTCATGTAAAAGATTATGTATACTTTTGTCCTACATTTACAGCAATATGTCACTCTTCTCTACATACTCAGGTCCCATCTGTGAACAAATGTGCATTTGTACGTGCATATGGATGAAGAAAGATGCTTGGCTTATTCACAACAGCAAATATGGTTCAGAGCCTTTTGCTCATAAACAGCCATGCACAGATGCATTTGTACAGACAGATAGTGCTATTGGAGAAAGCAATGAACTCAAAGACCTAGTTCCAGATTTGTGAACTCACTTAAATTGGTCATCTTCTGCAAAATGGAAAAAGACAGCCAGTGTGGTATAGCAGTTAGAATGGTGAACTAGGATTTGGAACACACAGATTCAGTTTCCCACTCTGCTATAAAACTTATTGAGTCAACTTGGAACAAACTCACTCTCTCCTTAGGCTTACTGATAGGCCTGAAGAAAAAAATGTCCCTTTAACAGAGGCTTAATGTGTGGAAATAGGCAGCTGAAACATTTCATGGCATGCAAGTAAATGACAGCATCTTGTAAATAATACCCCATTATGTCTATATTAAAGGGATGGGACTTTTTCCCCTCTAAGCAGTTAGCAACCCTGTTATAATCCCAAAGGCAGCTCCAGATTGGAAGCCATGCTTTTGGGTCACCTTTATGATTCCTCAGGATTGACACTGTCTGAGATGGCACAAGAGACTACATTGGAGTTCAGGGACTAGCCTTGCAG
>NW_015177196.1:0-1636 GCF_001447785.1 Gekko japonicus
CCCTCAACATGCACTTGAATGTGGAGTGTCGTAGGGGGTGATTCTCTTGTAAATGTTGTTCCACATCTATATACGCCCCCTTGCCCATCTGGTCCAAGGTTGGCCTAGGTTGGGCTGGGTTGACACCAATATGCAGATGATACCAAGCTCTATCTGCTGTAGATCCACCCCAGAAAATTTGACCAGGGCATTGAGGGCTGTGGCTGGGTGGTTGCAGTTGAGCTGGCTGAAATGAAACCCAACAAGATGGAAGTACTGTGCCTGAGCCAGGGGGAGTGGAATCGAGAATCAGGCTGCCCACCTTGGATGACACATCACTTGCACCAGCCCAGAAGTTGAGGAGCCTGGGGGTGGTCCTGGATAACTTGCTTTCTATGGAGGCCCAAGTCACCTCAGTTGCCAGCTCTGCCTTTTACCATCTTTGGCAGATTAGGCAGCTGGCTCCCTACCTCTCCCTCCCAGGACTTGGCTACAGTGACCCATGGAATGGTCACTTCCAGTCTTGATTAGTGTAACTTGCTTTATGCGGGCTTCCCCTTGAGGCTGATCCGGGAACTCCAGCTAATGCAAAATGTGGCGGCAAGCCTGCTGATGGCGCTGCCTGTGCAGGCACACATTCAGCCAGCATTACGCCACTTGCACTGGCTACCAATTGAGTACCAGATCCACTTCAAGGAACGGGTATTGACCTTCAAAGCCTTGCGCAGTCTGGGACCAATATACCTGAGGGACCGCATCTCCCCGGATGTGCCCCAGAGAGCCTTGCACTCTGCTGACCTAGACCTGCTGGTTGTCCCTGGTGTAAGGGATGTCCACTGAGCCTTGACCAGGGCCAGAGCTTTTTCTGCCCTGGCCCTGGCCTGGTGGAACATGCTCTCATGTGAGATCAGGGCCCTGCAGGACTTATTGCCATTCTATGGGGCCTGTAAAACAGACCTGTTCCCCCAGGCCTTTGGCTGAGGTGGCAGGTGTCCTGTGAAAAAGTTGACCTCCCCTGCTGAAGTTCATCAGCTCGATGTAGCCCAGAGCAAGCAGATCTTAGAGACCTAGTGGTCCCAGATCTGGAAATTGTGTGTATAAACATATTGTTGTGGACAAGCTTGACCATTTGGAACTCAGCCTGGAGGAAGACTCCTCAAGTGTCACAGAGTTTGGGCCCAGCTCACAAGAAGCAGCTGAGGAAAACCAGGAGCTCCATGATTCAATGCTGACAGCTGAAGCTGACTCCTCCAGACAGAGTATGGGAGGGGATGATGAAGACTTGCTGGGGCAGGATGACTAGGGCTTCCAAGTGGGGGAGGGCAGGGAAACACCCGCTTTGGAGGCCGGATTTCTACCGCGGCAGAATTGGGCCCCAGGGGGAACCCTGCCCCGGCGTGCGCGTCATCAGAAAGTGACGCTATGATGCCAGGCATGCTGGGGGTGGGGCCACGGCCATACAAGGGAAAACTCTATGGTTTTCCCTTGTATGGTCATGGCCCCACCCCCAGCGTGCCCGGCGTCATAACGTCACTTCCTAGTGATGTGCAATCAAGCCATGCCAACCTGGTGGAGAAATCCAGCAGTGCCCTGTCACGTGCTGTGAACCTGATGTGGTGGACCCTTGATGGACCACCCATAGGGCCTGCAATACCAC
>NW_015177196.1:1856-2003 GCF_001447785.1 Gekko japonicus
GAGCTGGAACAAGCGGGTTTGAATCCATAATCGTTCATGAAAGTTGGCAGATTGGTTTTGGGGCCGTTATAATCTCTCAGCCTAACCTATCTCAAAGGTTCGTAAGGATAAGGTGGAGGAAGGAGAATGATGAGACACACTGTTTTG
>NW_015177196.1:5168-5915 GCF_001447785.1 Gekko japonicus
TAAATTGGTCCTGTGTATGAAAAGAGTGAAGCAATATTGTATGATATAAGAGTTCTGAGTTAAATATTTGTGTGTGAAAGGAGAGACATTCAGTTCTGTGTTATAGGAGTTATAAGCTGAAAGCTGAGAGTCTAGGAAACAGTAAAGATTATATGGACTTGAAGGAAAAGTGTTACAAAGTTAACTATGAAAAATCCCTGTCAGTAGGGTGCAAACTGTGTGTTATACCTACTTTACTAGTTACATGGTTCTACCCTCGTATTTATGCTTTATTTAAATAAATCCTATTTCATTCAAGTATACCAGCTCTGAAAGAAATAAAGTCTCAGGAAACACATAGACCCTCGAAGGCCTAAAGACCCGACCTACCTACCCAGTGATATAAATATATATTATAAAGGTTTGGAAAGCCTTAAAATTTCCTGGTGGCAGCCGGATATACAGAGTAAAACAAAACAGAAATAACATTTTAAAGTAAAACCAGACCTCCCCAGTTAAGGGGTCGTCACACCTTCTCTCTTGTGGCCACATATCTTAGTCTTATACTGATGTGCTCAGGGGCTGGTGAGAGCCAGAAGTCAACAGGGATAGCTGCCCTGTGTCCTACACTTAGGGGTCAACCACCCACAGCTCTACTCCCCCAAGGAGTGAGGGGAAGAAGAAGAAGAAGAAGAAGAAGAAGAAGAAGAAGAAGAAGAAGAAGAAGAAGAAGAAGAAGAAGAAGAAGAAGAAGAAGAAGAAGAAGAA
>NW_015177196.1:6057-15492 GCF_001447785.1 Gekko japonicus
GAAGAAGAAGAAGAAGAAGAAGAAGAAGAAGAAGAAGAAGAAGAAGAAGAAGAAGAAGAAGAAGAAGAAGAAGAAGAAGAAGAAGAAGAAGAAGAAGAAGAGTTTAAATCATGGCTGGCACCCCTCCTGGATTCCTATCCCCCATTGAGTTTATTCCCTCCCCCTCACATCCATGAAGCACTCAAAGGCCAGAAATGGTAGAGAAACATGAAAAGTGCCACTTGATTCTAATTAATGAATTAATTATATTGGCTGATTACAGTTTTATGGCTCTTACTGCTTTTACTCTGTCCATTGCCAAGAGTCCTACAGATGTGGGGATTAGGGGATTTCTAAATATAAATAAAGAAATTCAACAAGGACAGGTCATAGCGGCATGTGGCTGATTTTGTCCATTCTGAGAAGTAAATTACCCAGTTTACTCCCCAGGACATAGCTGTGTTATTACATCAACCAATTTATATTCTAAAGCACAGAAACACTGGCTATTTGCCCAACTCTTCACATTTCTGTGATCGGATTGTCAGACTCCCCTGGCAGAGGATGGGAGTCTGAGGCCACAGTATCCTCCATCAATTGTTTTTACCGGCCGGGCCTGAGTCAATCAGCATTTATGGAGAAGAGGGGGATTCTAGCTCCTATCTCCCTCTCAAACCCACTCTCTCACATCATGGGAACTGTCTGGCCCTTTCTCCAGTCTGCAGTTCAATTCAGGGAAGCTATCAATTGATCTATTTAATTTTGGTTGGGCTTACGATCGATGTATTTTTTTAAAAAAAAGATTAATGTATTTTTATCTTTGGCATTCCAATAAAGGTTGTCTGTCTGTCTGGCCCTTCCTTGGCTGGCCTAATAAAATAGGTGGACTGGACCAGTGCCCTCTCTTCAGGGCTGGGCCAACAATTACTGCAGGGAATCTGGGCCACTGGGCCAGGCTGGGCCTTTTCCTCTTTTCCTCTACCCTCCCCTGAGGTTTTTTTTTAATATATACTACTCTGCCTGAACAGGCCAAAGGGCTAAGCTGCTGCTGTGCTCCTTCTCTGGCCTGGTCTCAGGCCTGGCCTCCCTTCTGAGGCATAAGCCAAGCCTGCTTCCACATTTTCAGGGATGGTCTCCCTCTTGGTCCTTTCTCCACAGCCCTTGGTAGGGATGCATGCTTCACTAGTGTCTGGGTGTGTCCCCTACCAGAATATCCTCTGGAGTAGGTGAGTATGGGGGGGAGCAAAATCCTCTAGTTTGATTTGTTTGCTTCATTGAATATGCAATTACATGTCAACAATGCCCTTCAGTTTTCTACATAGGGCAAACGGTAAGGTTGCCAGGGAGGAGGAGGGACTTTCAGGGAGTGAAGTGTCACAACATGCTGACATCATGGCGAAGTGATATCATCATGTTAGTGACATTCTCCAGCAATGCTCTGGTTTTGGAGCAAAACTCTATGGTAAAATTGCCCTCAAACCATAGAGTTTTGTTCCAAAACCAGAGCATTGCTATGCAATGTCACCGACACGATGATGTCACTTCTGCGTGATGTCAGCATGTTGCATTTGGGGTGGGATTTTCCCCCACCAGCCAGTTGGTTGGTGGCAGGCAGGAGCCCAAAAACCAGGGGATCCCCCATCCCAAACTGGGGAATGACATCCCTAGCAAACGGGTCAAACCCTATGCCAAAGGATAAACGGACACAAGACTGATATTAAGAATTAGAAAACTGAGATACATATAGGAGAATATTTCAACCTCCCTGGGCTCTCAGTGAGGGATCTCAAAGTAGCTGTTTTATTGCAACAGAATTTCAGAAATGACTGGAACAGGAGATTGCTAAATTACAAGTTATTACAACACTCAGAGCAATGGAAACCCCAGGGTTTAACAGAGATTATCACACTATACATGCTAAGTCACTCAGTTCTCAGTTATACTCAGAATTAAACTTTGTTGGTCTTAAAGGTGCCACTGTCCTGGTCAGACGGAGAAACAGCTTAGAGCCTTTTCTCGCCAGCCGGAAGGGGAGGAGTCAACCCATTTTCCCTACTAGACTTTTCAGTAATTCCAAAATCTGTCCCCTTCTCCCTAATTGTATATATAAATCCAAGGCAATTAAATGTGAGGCTGGAATTCCAACTACCTCAGTTTCCAAAACAACAGCTCCCTTGGATCCAGATTCAATTAGTCGGACTGAAGTTCCTCCCCCTTCTTTGTCAAAGGCCTCTTATCTGGAGAATTCTGTAGAACAGGATCTACACTCATCCTTTACTTAATTGCCAAAATCTGAGCATATGGAAATTATGGACAGATTGGAAGAGTTAGTACTCTGCTTTCGTAACTCAGATGAACACGTGGAAACAGACAAGGTGAACTCTGACCCACTACTGGATATGGATATGGAGCATGATACTCACTTGATGGGCACTGAATCTACCCCCCCTGCCTGACCGGAAAGAAGCACTCTCTGAAAACACTGCTGTTCCTCCCCCCTCGATATCACAGAACCCACCATCCAATGGTTGTGTTTTTACTGACACTGGAAGGTCCTTGGATATTATTGAGAAGGCAGACTGACTATCACCGCTCCTCCTCTCCTGGAATATTGCCGGATGGCACTCTAAATCTTTGGACCAAGATTTTATTTCTTATGTCTCACATTTTAAGATCATCTTTCTACAAGAAACTTGGATGCAAGATACATCTGAACTTCATAACTACCTGGCTTTTCATTCATGTGCCTCGATCAGTCCTAAGGGGGAAGACCCCCAGGAGGACTGAGTGTTCTGGTGTCTTCATTGTTAAATAGCTCCCCAAAGAAATTGGAAAGTAACAAGAATTGGATTCTGGCTGTTAGTTTATCATTTTCTTATTTTAAGATAATTTGCATTCATTTGTACATCCAGCCTTTTACAAAACCGTCTGATATCAAAAATGCTCGGGAAGAGTTGGAAGGATATGTTTGTCACATATCAGGCATGTTTCCTTCGTCCGCCATAATTATTGCTGGTGATTTTAACGCAAGATTAAGTCATACTGATGAGCAGCTGATTGATGAGAGCAATACAGGTGGCCCCATTTCTGAACATGAATTCCGGTGCGTCTCTTCAGACCCGGTTGTCAATTTTGCTGGCACATGCCTTTTTCAATTGGCTTTTAGGCTAAATTTTGTCGTTCTGAATGGTTTATTATCGGGTGACTACCCCAACCAATTTACCTATTGGTCAGGCTTAAAGCACTTGACCATTGATTACATTCTTATCTCACAAGATCTCTGTAATTATTATATCAATTTTCTAATTTACATAAGAACAGAAAGTGATCATTTACCTTTAGCCCTCGAACTACAGACCAATTCGTCTTCTGAATGTGATTTGTTAGAAGCTATGTGAATGGCTAGATCATAGCAACTTACTTGAAACTTAACAAGCTGGTTTCACACCTGGGTGTGCTACTATCGATCATTGCTTGGTCCTGGATTATTTTATTTTTTAATATGTGAAACATCAGAAGAATACCTTGTATGCGGCCTTTGTGGACCTCAAGGAGGCCTTTGACTCTGTTTCTAGGGGAAGACTTTGGGCCAAATTGGCTGACATGGGTATTGATAGAAGGCTATTGCTTCTATTAATTAAACTGCATGAAAATAATAACATCCAAATAAGACCCACACAAGATGGGAAACTATCAAAAACAATTCCAGTGCAAAAAGGAGTCAGATAAGGTTGCCTTTTGGCTCCCTTCTTATTTAACATCTATGTTAACACTTTAATCACATGCCTTCATTCAATTGATACTCATGCTCCCTCATTCTAAGGTAGCAGAAAGGCTCCAATCTTAATGTATGCTGATGATGCTGTTCTTTTATCCCAGACAAGGATTGGCCAGAGCAAGCCCTGATAAAATTTAAAGAGCAAAGTTAAGAACTTTTAATACTTAGGCATTACCTTTTCTTATAATTCCAAATTCTCAGTACATCTGTTCTCATCAGCTAACCTGGAAGAGAGAAGTGCAAATGCCATTTTTAGAAGGAAAGGTGCAGGCTTTCTCCCCATGGCCTTAAAATCCTTCCAGGCAAAATCTTTGGCTCAACTCCTGTATGGCTTACAAATTGGACTTCCTGCCAATCTAAAGACCCTTGAAAGGGTTCAGTCTAAATTTCTTAGATCTCTATTTGGCGTTCCTAGATGCACTTCTAATGTAACACTTAGGCAAGAGGCTGGGCTACTCAGAGTTGAAGCAAAGATCTGGGAGCAGGCTATAACACTCTGGCTAAAAATTCATTACAACCTGAAGGGTTTAATACCTTTTAGCCTCGGACCCTTACCCTGGCTGGTCCACACAAATTCTTAATAAGTTAAATCAGAGTGGCCTATTCCCAGAAGGTCTCTTCTATGGAAGCCTATACAAGGCAAGAACAGCTGTCGTGCAGAGTCTTCGTGATATTGAATTACAAAATGAAGAAGCTTCACTACCCAAGAACTACACAAGTATAACATCTTGGCCTAATTTTACTGCTTCCCCTTATTTATTTAACATTACCTATGAGCCCTATAGATGGGCCTTTTCCAGAGCTCATTTTGAGACACTCTCTTCCGCTGTAATGCAAGTTAAGTTCACTCGAGTTCCAATGCATGAACTTATATGCCCATGCATGGCTAATATGGTTGAATCAGTTACTCATGTCCTCCTGTTCTGCAGATTTTATCAGGAGGAATGAGACCACCTTATACTACCCCTTTTGTCTAGATTTAGCCCTCTGCAGCCTTATCTTGATTTTAGGCCAGATGTCCATTGTAAATTCCTCTTAGAAGACATTCAGAGCTCAGTGACTTACGCTGTGGCAAAATTTTGTTGCTTAGCTATTAGGAAACATAAACTTATTTTAGCTGAAAAAATTGTATGATTCTCTTATTAACATTAGTTTATTTTAATAATTTTATTAATTTTCTCTTGTTAATGTTTTTATACTATTCCCATGTTTTCATTGTTTTAATCCATTGTACTGTTTTACTGGCTCTTGCTGTAATAAATTGGATCGACCGAAAGGTGCCACTGGACTCAAACTTAGTTCTCACATCTGTTGTATACTCTTTTATTGTCTGTACGCCAATTTGCTTCTATTTACAGGTCTTACCCACTGCTTTAATCAAATCTTTGATATACTTGTTGCTCACTTACTTATGCATCTTGACTCTAACTAGGCTTTCCTGGCAACAACACCCCCCCTCTACCTATATGTAAGACTTGAGGAAGTCTATTTCAATGTGTCTAAAGAAATGTACATGGACATGAAAGCTTTGTTGATCTTAAAAGTGCCACTGGACTCAAACTTTGCTCTGTTGCTTGAACCAACGTAGCCACCTGAATTTACATGTATATATCTTCATGTGATAATAGTTTAAGCTGTATAAGACAAGCTCCCAAAAGTAATCTTCAGTTTGTTTTAAACTTTCCTATCAATTGGAGACAAAATAAGTAGTTCATGTATTGCCACAAAAATCTGTAAAAATATAAAATCATCATTATCATATTGTTTCTTCTATTAATTACAATTAATAGTATTGGATTTTGATACATATTTGTATCTAGTGGAATGTTAAAGTTGTTACTGTTACATAATAATAGAGTTGGCAGGGACCTCCAGGGTCATCTAGTCCAACCCCCTGCACAATGCAGGAAATTAACAAATACTCCCCACCACCCAAAGTGACCCCTGTTCCATGCTCATAAGTTGACACAAAATACCTCCAGGATCTCCAGCCAAACTGGCGTGGAGAAAAATTGCTGCCTGACCCCAAAGTGGGGTCAGCATTTACCTGGACATGTAAGACAGGGCCACGAGAACTAAGCACTGAGGCAACCCTTCCTGCCCTCCCTCTCATGATCTACATAGATTCACAAAATCAGCATCAGATGGCCATCTAGGCTCTGTTTAAAAACCTATAGAGAAAAAGAGCCCATCACCTCCTGAGGAAGCCTGTTCCACTGAGGAACCTGCTGACAGGAAGTTCTTCCTAATATTTAGCTGAAAACGTTTCTGATTTAATTTCAACCCGTTGGTTCTGATCTGACTTTCTGGGGCAACAAAAAACAACTCTGCACAATCCTCTAGATGACAGTTCTTCAAGTACTTGAAGATGATGATCATATCACCTCTCAGTCATCTCCTCTCCAGGCTAAACATACCAATCTCCTTCAACCTTTCCTGATAGGTCTTGGTCTCCAGACCCCTCACTATCTTCATTGCTCTCCTCTGAACATGTTCCAGCTTGTCTATACCCTTCTTAAATTGTGATGCCAGAAACTGAACACAATACTCTAGGTGAGGTCTAACCAGAGCAGAGTGATATGGACACTATATTTCTATTGATACAGCCCAAAATCGCATTTGCCTTTTTAGCAACCACATCACACTGCTGATTCATGTTAAGTGTATGGTCTACTAAATGCCCTAGATCCTTTTTGCACATACTACTGCCAAGCCAAGTCTCCTCCATTCTATAATTATGCATTTGATTTTTCTTACGTAAATGTAGAACTTTACATTTATCCCCATTGATATTCATTAAATTTCTTTTAGCCCAGTTTTCCAGCCTTCAAGATCATCCCATATTTTGACTTTGTATTTGCTACCCCTCCCAATTTAGTATCATCTGCAAATTAAATAAGCATTCCATCTTTTCCTTCATCCAAATCATTGATAATGATGTTGAACAAAACAGATCCTTGAGGCACTCCACTTGTCACTCCTCTTCAAGAGGATGAGAAACCATTAACAAGCCCTCTTGGGGTGTGATCTATCAACTAGTTACAGATACACCTGTCATATGATCCAAACCACATTTTATCATTTTGTCAACAAATAAATTATGTGGGGGGCATGACATCGATGCTGAGGAAAATGGCCACCTAAGGGGAGAGCTCCATCCACCCTTCTCTCCCAAACCTCCTCCATCATCGACCTATCATCATTTCAGCTTACCATACCATGGGTAAAACTGAGGCAGATACTGTACCATCAAACTCTGCAGCCCACAAAAGCATTCAAACCTAACCCGAATTAGGCCTCTGAAGATGACTTTGAGGAAGCTAGCAAAATTGCGACGGACAAGACTCCAGTATTCCCGCCTATTTTTCTGCCTGCAGACTCAGTGATTGCAGCAAAGCTTACCGCAATGGAATAGAAAAGATTAGAAACAATGTCTGTCTTAAATAAACTGCTTTCTGAGCAGTTTGCCAAATTCAAAATAGCCCTGGATAATGTCAGTCAGATGGCAGAAAATGCAAAGGAACTCAGCCTAGAACTAAAAGATGAAGTTAACTCTCTTCACACAGACAATGGCTCCCTCCGTGGATGCATGCTGAGCCTTGAAACATGACAGAACAACATTAAGTTTAGGGGATTTTCTGAACAATTAATCCTCAACTCTGATCTTTCTATTTTCATAGGAGAATGGCTGGCACATTAGTTACAACTGGAAAATAACATAGCACTGTACGTAGCAGCAGCTTACCGCCTGGGTCCCCCAAACAGCTTGATGCCCTGTGGCCGTAGAGACATCATAGCTGTCATTCCTGAACCTCACACATGGAGAAGGATCTTTGAAGTGGCCCGTTCACAGGGATCCCTACCTTTCAAGGGTGAACCAGTGCAAGTACTCCAAGATCTACCACAGGAAGTTCTTACTAAATGCAGAGTGTTGAAGCCAGTTACTGAAGCCCTCCATCAAGCCAGGATCTGTTACAAGTGGTCAAACTGAATGAAGCTGCAAGTCTCTTATAAGGACAAGCCGGATCAACAGCCCCCGGCCCCTCGGGCCGTTGGGCTGGGGAGGCACATTTGCCGCCCAGAGAAATGGGCAGGCAGTCGTGTCGGGCCTCTATTGGCCCGTTTGGATCTAGAGGGAGGAGGGGCCAAGGAGTTTTAAGCCTGGCCCCCTCCCTGCTCGGCAGCAGTCGCGCCGAGTCGTCGTCTAGAGGAGGAGCTCGGGAGGACTTGGGTCCTGCCGCGGCGGCCTGTAGCGTGGGTTGCGGCTTGCGAGCTCCTCCGCTAGGCGCGGCGCGGCTGGGCGATTGCTGGGGTTTAGTCCCGTCGGGGGGCCTTTTGGCCGTGAGCGCTGTTTCGGCGCTGTTGGAGGACGCGGGCGGTGCGGCCGGGAGGCTGCCGAGGCTAGTCCCGTTGGCGGGGGCTTTCGATGCAGCGCTGGTCTCGCCGCTGTTGGAGGACGTCAGGGGCCGTGTCTTGCGGCGAGGCAGCTGAGCGCGGAGGCCCAGAACGGCGGAGGCCTCGGATCGGCGGACGGCAGGAGAGAACGGGCGTCGTCGCAGGAGTATCGGGTTTGGGGCAGGGCGTGGGCGAACTGTGCGGCGCCCAGCCTGCCGTTAGTCGGTGGAGCGTTCCTGGGTCCAGAAAGGGAGGCAGTCCTCGGGAGTCCGCGCTAGGCGGGTGGGGGAGGCCCTCAGCTGGGTTGCTTTCCCACGGGGGTCTTGGAGTCGGGAGCGGCTCATCCCCCCCCTCTCTCGATTGTAGCGGGCAGTGGACTAAAGGGGGCTGCCTTCTGCCTTGGATCGGCAGGTCCTTCTTTGGCGGCAAACCCCCCCCCACGCTAAAGTCTTCCCTGGTTAAGGGGAGTTTGGGTGCGGGGGCCGTGTGCAGTAGCATCAGGCCTGGTGGCATTGGGCGACTGGTTGGAAGGGTGCTCTAGAGGTCTGGAGTCCTTCCTGCCCTTCTGAGGCGCATGTAGATTACCTTGGACAAGCAGTAGTTCTGATAAGAGCTGTCCTGAAAGGGAGCACCTTTGCTGTGCTGGTTCGCTCTGCCTACCTCGTCAGGGGGTTTTTTGAAGAAGAAAAGGGGGGCAAAATTTTAAAACCGATCGGAGGGTTAGTTGGGCGGAAAATCCAGGATCAGGGCCCAACCCGCCTTAGTTTTGAGGCCGGAGTATTCCGGTGGCAGCCATATTGGGTGTGGTCGTTGGCTGTTTGAGCTCGGTGCATTGGGGGGCGGCCATTTTGTTTCTAGGGTCTGGTGGCCATTTTAAGACCTGAAGTTTGAGTTTCACTTTTGGCTATGGCTCCCAAAAAGGGCTCTGGTAGATCAAAGGGCAAGCAGCCAGCACCTAAGGCCAAGCCTAAGCGGCCAGCTCCGGCATTGTCTTCGTCTGATGAGGAGGACGATGGGGTGCAGCAGGCCATTCTGGACAGGTTACTTGCGGTTGAGGCAGCAGCCGGGGTCTCCCCGCCTCCCAGGCGAAAGCAGGCAATTGTGCAGGGTAAGAAAGAAACTCGTGCGGCTGCCAACAAGAGGTTTCAAGCGGAAGTATTGACACGTTTATCTCTTATAGAGGGGCGCTCTGAAGTGGTGGATGTTGACAGGGTCGAAGGAAGCAGGGATGGAGACCAGGGTGCACCTGCGGGGCAGCAGAAGCCAGCGGAGCCTGTGGCGGG
>NW_015177196.1:20410-20543 GCF_001447785.1 Gekko japonicus
GCTCGCCCTATGTCAAAGTCAAGGAAGGGGTCGGAGACCCCCGGGCCTTGATTATACCGCTGAACTATTCGCCCTTGCCGTTGGTTACAGTAAGATGTCATTTAATAAAGTGGCCCAATATTTAAATCCAACA
>NW_015177196.1:20617-44471 GCF_001447785.1 Gekko japonicus
CTGTTATTAGTGCAGGCTTGGCTGGTCGCCCATTTGGGGGCCGGGTAGGAATTTTTCGCCACCTCTTGATTGGCACATGGAGGTGGTGTTTTTGCCTACCCTGTACTTTAGCAGTGGTGAAGGTGTTTTTAGGGGTGGGCCGTAAGTCGTCGACCCACCCTCCCACCCTGTTATTAGTGCAGGCTTGGCTGGTCGCCCATTTGGGGGCCGGGTAGGAATTTTTCGCCACCTCTTGATTGGCACATGGAGGTGGTGTTTTTGCCTACCCTGTACTTTAGCAGTGGTGAAGGTGTTTTTAGGGGTGGGCCGTAAGTGCAGGTTGGTCACTTTAGTGGGCAGGGTTCTTGATGGTAGGTAGGTTGCGGTACGGTGAGCACCAGCCAACACCCATATTCTTGGGTTTAAAGGGGTCTAGTGAGTACAGCCTTTGTGCCTAGCGGCACGGGGCGGGGAAAGCAGACTGCCTGGGGGAACACCCTGTTTGGTCCTCTCTTTGAACCTAGCGGCTCGGGAGTTGGGGCTATGGGGTCGTCCTGTAATGGCTAACCGGCCGGGCGGGAGCCATCGGCGATGGCTCCTAGCCTGGGGTTGGGTGGCTCGCCCTATGTCAAAGTCAAGGAAGGGGTCGGAGACCCCCGGGCCTTGATTATACCGCTGAACTATTCGCCCTTGCCGTTGGTTACAGTAAGATGTCATTTAATAAAGTGGCCCAATATTTAAATCCAACACTCGTGTCTGTCTTTTATTTCATCTTGGGTGGCAAACTCTATTATGCTATTGAGCTGTCCTCTGGCATCAATCTCCTCCAAGGACAGGAAGAGAGTTGTTAGGCAAATTTGAACTAAGGACAGCTCCATGTAATGTTCCTCTTTATTTACTCCCTGTAATGTTCCTCTTTGTTTAGCTTTATGCAGTCACTATACAATGTTTTCATTTATCTGCTGCCTTTAATCGTTACAAGTGCCTTAATGATCTCAACATGTTAGAGGTTCGGAGGGGAGGGTTTTATTTTCCCTTTTATTGCCTCCGTGTTTGTTTGCAGTCTCTTCTTTTGGTAACTTCTTCCTTTAACCTTAAACAGGAATCATCTTGCCTAGGGTTAAGTGTGACTGCTATTTGCCTTTAGGTTATCAGGTTATTTCTACCCCGTTGCTCTTGATTCATCATACACAACCTCTCACGATCTCCTTTTCATATGTTTTCTCCAACTTCTTTCTTTCACTTTCTCTTTACATCCATCCAAACAGCCTTCAGAGACAGTCTTCATAATTTCTTGCATAGCATATTTGTGTCACAACCTTCACTTCTGAAGTCCAACTTATCAACTTTTTACCTAACCCACCCACCCACATTTCAGCTTGGTGATGTCCATTCACCTCTGTGTCCACTTGGAGTACAACTTTAGATAAAATACTTTCCCTCCCAATATGAGTTAAGGCTGCAAGGAACAGCACCAGGAAAGGAACCGTAAAAAGTTTCAAAATAAGCCCTTATATGAAGATTGGTCCTTGGTGCTCAAAGATGCAAATCGTAAATGTTCTGCACTCTTCTTCCAGATACCCTTTAATGGTAATTTTTCCTTGCCAGACTATTTGCACTACACTGATTAGAAATTTATAAGTTTAGATGAGCTTTTCTACTGGCAAGGTGAACACCTTAGCCTTAGCTGAGGTGCAAAGGGAGATGTAATAGAATTCCCGCAGAGGAATTATTATGTATTGGGACTGAAATGTTCCAGAACAGTTCTACCAGAGACTGGCTGAGCTTGGAGCCCAAGAACAATAGCCCACCAGGACTCTGGAAGTAACCAATCAAGAAGTAATGTTATGTAAATAGCCTATCATTGGGAGTGGGGTGTGTTTGAGTGTGGCAATTGCATGTTATTTAAACAGGGCTAGGGTCCTGGAGTTTAGTCTTGTTCTTGCTGAAATCACTAATAAAGTAGAGCTGATCACTAGTCGCGGGGTCTGCTCATCCATGGAACCCAGTATTTAACAGGAATACAAATGCCTTTATTGTCCAGATCAAGTAGACTCTCTAGGCCATATTGTTTTAGTATGCCCCCAAAACAATACTGCACAAGACACACATATTACTCCTTGGATAAAACAGCTAACAACACTTTCTGAGAAGTGGACACTGCACTATCTGCTATCAAGTAGATTGGTGAAATGAGAGAGGTTGCAGTTTCGCTCCTTATAATTTCTTTTTTTATATAAAATTATGTTTATTCTTTTCAGACAGAACATAGCAAACAAACATACAAACAGATATGAGAGTAATACCAGTTAGGCTATACCCTTGACATTACCTCATACATATCAATCTAAATGCCATTCTTGCTACCATAATGTGTTTACTATTTAAACAATAACTTAACATTCCACTGCTATTTTCCTATACTTCTATCTTTAAGTTATGCAACACAATAGGTTAACATGTTTTCTACTAATTAGCTTTGTGTCTAAGTCTTCTACCATAATCTTCTACAAAATGCATTTAAGTAATGTTCTCCTGTTTCATAATACAATTCTTTTTTCATGCTTTTTATTACCAAAACCTCTGGAATCCTTAAGCTAAAATTAAATGTATTACATCTTTTAATGAAAATTTGAACCTTAACATCTCAATAAATTTATCTTCTATGAAGTTATCAGTTATCAAGTATGTAGTTATCAATTGTCAAGTATCTGACCGTTAACATAAAGCACCGGACGCACAATGTGATTGGTTCTCTTCACTTTCTCCTTTGTCTCAACCCCTTCCCCAAAAGTGTCACTCTCTGCTGACCATTGATTTTCAATTGCCCAGCTATTGATCCCTTTATGCCCCATCCAGAATTTAAGGTTTTTTTCCCGAATACTTCCTGGGAACCAGGTGACCACATGGACCATTGCCTCAGGTCACATTTTAGCTATTTATGGTGGGCACTCCCTGAGCTCTCTCTCTCTTGCTCCTTCCTCTCCTAACCCCACCCTACCTTGTTGGTTCCATTCTCAGCCAATTTGGAATCAGTCCACATGTGTTGCTAGTCAACTCACGATCCCTTCCCCCTTATTGTTTTTTTATTTTTCACTGCATGATCCACTCATCTCATTGGACAGGTAAAGTATTACCCACCAAAGATATTCCTGCTCATGCAAACATCGCTATCCTTTCAACTCTGTATTCCTAGCTCTGTATTGTGTGAGTGAATGTTGGATTATTGTTTGTATGCTTGAAGAACATTTAGTAAAGAAATCAATTACTTTAGCAACACAATCTCTGCAACTATTCACGGGCTATGGGAATTCTGACTCCCATATACATAGGTTATGATCCCATATTTTATGCTTATTGCCATTTAATATTCATAATTCCCCTAAGCTTATTAATAAAATAAGGCAATTTAGCTAACACTTCAAAGCTGCAGTTTCCTCTAAGTGAAAATATCTGGAGGAAGTCTGGAGACCATTTGTAATTCTAGGAGATCTCCTAGAGCACCTGTTTTTTGGCAACCCTACTGGGAATAGACCTAGCAAGATGATTGCACATCCTAGTTGACCACAGCTTTACCAGAAAGGAATGATGGAAGCATCACTCAATAAATATATGATCCATTTTGTTTTGTGCTGATTCTGTGCAGTGTCCAGCTGTGAATTCAGTGCATTCAACCAAATGGATGCCCCATACATCAGTGTTCTTGAAACATTCAAGACCTGGGATCTACTTTTTGGTCCTTGGCGGCTGTGAAGGACTCAGTGGTTTGTAATCCTGTGATAGGAAGTCAGATGACATCCCAGCCATGATGAATAACCAAGAAGAGAAGCCAGAAATATGACCTTATGGGTGTCAGTGCTATGAATTCAGTCAGCATATAGGCTAAGAGCTGGGAAGAGAGTACTTAATTCTCAGAGATGTGTCATAATGAGGAAATGGCCAGCACAGAGAAGTCTAGGGTTAAACTGTGCTCTCAAAACACTCTCCATTACCTTTTCTCTCTCCCTCACAACCAACATGGACATAATTTATCCAGTTCTGCACGTACAAGCACGGACCAAGTAGGGGGAGTGAGACAGACAAGGTAAGAGTGAGCTTTCATATGGAAGGAGCTGGTTAGCTACAAGCATGTGCGTGGAGCATCAGAAGAGTGAGCAGTGAGAGCAGCTGGGCTCTGCCATGCAACAGAAGAAAAGAAAGAAGAGAACTTTGGTGAAATCCCTGCAAGAGCGTTTACTCTGGCCAGATGCAATGCTATGCCTTCCACCATTTTATATGGCAGATTTAACAAGATATCTCACTTAGCAAGATACTGCCTCTGTGTTGAGACAATTGCTCATGTCCTTCTGCATTGTCACCTGTATGTGGATCAAAGGTATATATATTTACATTCTACTTTAAATTGGATTGCCCTGTTGCACTTAAGGTACACTGACTTTTAAATTACTTCTGTTCTGACATCACTAAGAAAGTGGCCAAGTTTCTTCACTCCACTTTAAACGTGCGCCAAAGGATTCCAGAGACATAGTATTTTCATAGGTGTGTTTTAATCTGCTCCTAAATTGTATAATATAGATACATAGTATTTTATAGGTGTGTTTTTAATCTGCTA
Organism: Gekko japonicus; assembly: GCF_001447785.1. Classification (NCBI taxonomy): domain Eukaryota; kingdom Metazoa; phylum Chordata; class Lepidosauria; order Squamata; family Gekkonidae; genus Gekko; species Gekko japonicus. The sequence goes on from NW_015177196.1 coordinate 25,209, forward strand.
TTAAATTGTATAATCTTCATCGACAATTTATGCCTCTCAAAACACTATGATGAAGAAAAGCTAACTTGAACTTGAGAACTTTGGTGGGCTGGGTCGGACTCAGCCTGCCTGTGCTGAAGAGAAATTCAATTCACCCTGAGGGCCATAGTCTTGGACTCCTTCCAATTTTCCCAGTAAGCACTGTGTTATATCTTATGGACTCTCATTGACCTTTGTGTACACTTACTTGTTTCAAGGCCATTGGATCTGCATATTGAGCCTCTCTGTTGCTATTGGCTAGTCATTCAACCTCTTTCTCAATAGTTCACATTGTGATATTTTGTGATGTAGTTAGGAAAAAAAGCATGGTTATTTGTAAAGCATGGTTTTTTTTTGGATTAGGAAAAGGTCCCTGAATTTTGTCCTGTCATATTTGTGGTGAACAGGATTAGTGTAGTGAGAGACGCCAGTTAATTGTAGACAGGTGGCACTGTATAACAAAATGGAGGACATATAGCAAGATTCAGCTTCAGTCAAAGTACCAAATAACAAATTTTAAGATTGTGAACAATGGCACAAAGGCGTACAACCATTGGGAACTGAGAATGACCATGTGTTTGTCTTAGGAACAGCAAGATAGGAATGGGTGAATGGCATAATGGAACAGGTTGTCAAGTCGTCTTGATGGACAGTAATATCTGGAGAATGGCTGCAGTTGTGTAGAACATTCTAGATGTGGGAGGGAGCAGTTAGTCCATCCCAACTGGACAGGAATGGAAAAGGGCTTTGGTAGTAATTAAGATGGGGAGTTGCATTCTAATGTGTATTTAAAGAAGTGTCTTGTCTCAGCAGTTAGTTTATCTGTTATTCATTTTAGTAGCCAGTGATCAATACTGAAACTCCTGAGCAAAAAATATGCATGGAAATAGCTGGTTTGGGTTGGTACAGTTATTCCCCAGAATGGTAATACAAGTCCAGGGCTATTGGTATAAATGAATCCCAAATCCCTAAAGCAATTCATGTCATTTGTTTTGTTCTTAAATTTGGGGACATCCTAGGAAAGCAGTACACCTTGTTTGTTTTTTTCTTTGATTCCACTGACTTCCTGGACAATGACATCTCTCCCTTCAAATCATATCCTTGTAAAGGAGGAGCACAGAGCACTCACAACCATCACTTACTACCTAGTGGGGGAGGCTGGAAAAGTAGATATCTCGGACCAGTTTCTTCAGGGACCCATGGAATTCTAATTTTGGTTCCAATTTGTTTGAAACTGGAGGGTTCTTTAAAGGTCAAGCAGCACCTACTTGTAGCAATTTGGGTGCCATTTGGTTCAGAAACAGTGACCACAGTCTCTGTGAAACTCCCCAATAGAAATAATAGCAGATCAACATGAAGGGACAGGAAAGGGAGTTTTGTGAAGAAAGGGGAGTACTGAAATGAATGACAAGAATGCCTATGGAAAACAATGGGAGGGGCCTGCCACCTCAGGGTCCATTGGATATAATGGGAACCAGGAATGCTGACTGACTTGGATGACCTGACCTTAGCCCACAGAGGAATGATAGTATTTGGGTCCAGATAGACTGTTCTGGGACTGGAATGACAGCCCCCAGAGTGGAATGGTGGTCCCTGGATTTAGCATAAGGGCTCTGGGACTGGAATGATGGCCCATGGGACTGGAATTAGTAGTATGGAACTGGAATGACAGCTCTTAAAACACTGACTTCCCAATGGAACTGTGGGTGTGCCCGGGTGGAGTGTATATAGTTGGCTCTTGCCAGGTTGTGTGTGTTCTCTTATTGTGAAGTACAATAAACACATCTAGTTAGCATGTCGTAGTCCGAGTCTCTATGTGCGAACCCAGTACTTTACACTAGTCATTTTAAAATTCTATTTGTGGCCTATCAGACAGTACTATGGCCCCTAAGAAAGGCCAAGGCCAGTCAAAGAGGAAGGGGCTGGCGCCCAAGGCACCCAAAAAGTGGGTGGTTCCAGCCCTGTCCTCTTCAGATGATGTGGATGAGGTGGCTGATTGGCAGGCCATTTTGGCCAGGCTGGCTGCTCTAGAGCAGGCCCAAGGGGTCTCTCGTGCCCCCTACTCATGTTGCTCGTGTGCCCCCCTACTCATTTTGCTTATCTGACAATAAGAAGTTTCACGCTGATGTCCCAAGTTCCTTGTCTTCCTTTGAGTGTAGGTCTGGTAAGGATGAATGTTCCAATGTGGTTGGGACACCAGGTGCAACAGTAGTTCCTGAGGACAGGGATGAAGCAGCAATGGAAGCCATGGAAATGGAGTAGCAGTTGGCTGGTGGTAAGTCAGCCTTCATGCAACAACTGGGTATGTTGTGGACTTGTGGACCCCGGGGTCAGGCAGCTGCCTCCAGGTCCTCAGCCTCCACCCAGGCAAACACAACACCTAACACTTCTGGGGCAGTTCATCCCTGGACTTGGGGCCCTACACCATCTGACTCACAGATGCCCTGAGGTGGTTTTCCCTCTCTGCCACTGGCAGTTCCAGTAGCTCCCTGGGCAGGTTGGGGCTATTCAGCCCCTTGGCTGACCCCCTATACTCCAGTTCCAGTTAATGCTCTGCCCTTTGCGGATATAGCACTACCCCTGGGGAATCACCTATTGCCGGCAACCAGGGATAAAATTTGTAAGGGGGAGTATATTGATCTCATTACCCTTCTGTACTGAGAGCTCAAAATGAAGGATAAGGAGGAGCAGATGACAAGGATGAAGAGAAAATGAAACAGCAGAAGGTGGACAGGACCTTGGCTAATTGGTTTCCTGGTTTATCCTGAGGAGATCTCATGATTGCAGCCCCAGAGGTCTACAGCCTTGTTTTAATATTTAGACATCATATACAAAGGGTATACGTGCTTCACTGGCCCTGCCTGGTTACAATATGATGAAGAATTTAGGATGCAGGTGGCCATGAACCCAGCCCTCCAGTGGGATCTAATCCATCCTTAGTTTTGGCTACAGGTCATGTCTTTGGCTAGGCCCAGTTTGGGTGAACAATCACATGATGGCCACATGGTACAGCAATTGCAAAATGCCTCCAGTCCACATGGTTTCATGGGGCAGGCAGTTCAACATTACTTGCTTTGTTGGGAATTTGGCTTCCAGGAGGTCTGCAGTAGAAAGTCCTGCCCATGCAAGCATGTGTCCCCTGTGTGGTGGGAAAGCCTTGCAGAAGTCAATGACAGCAAGGGGGTGGCAGTTCTAACCATCCCACTAAAACTGAAAGCCCGTGAATCTTGGCTGCAGCAATACCCCAAGAAGGATGATAGCACATACTTGTTTTCTGTTTAGGTTCTGTATTTCTTTTCAGGGCCTCAGGGCTTCTAATGGTTTATGGCGCCTAACCTCCAGCAGTTATGGGTATGGAAGTAGTGGTCTGGCAAAAGATAGAGAAGGAAAGGGCAGAGGGGCAGGTATTGGGCCCCTTTTCTTTCACCACCACACCCTAATGTAAGGGTCACCCTTCTTGACATCGTGCCTAAGAAGTTAATGACGCCATTCCTGATAACTTATGTACCATTCGGTACATGTCATTTGACCAAGCAGTTCACGTGGTGCAACACTGCAGTCATGAGGCAGAGCTGGCAAAAAGTGGCATTAATAGTTACAAGAATGGGCACAGTAATAAGACCAATGAAAAAAGAACTGTGACAATTTAGCGCTTGGTACTATATTCATAAATCATAATATACAATAACAGAAAATAAGTAATATATATATAGTGAATATAGACGGTGGTCTCCGGAATGGTGTGCCGTTTCAACAATGATCTTCTTCTGAACAATGATGTGAACCTTATCAAATACAACAATACAAGTCTCATTTGAAAATATATATAACAGTGTGCTAATATATAATATGAATAAGAATAAAAATAGTATGAAACCTTACATAAACTGTCTTTCAACAATTCATTTCTCTTGGTGACGTATTGAAAATATACTGTTGATTCTAAAAAGTACAACAATAGCTGTTACAATACATTTTCATTGTTATTAATAACAATTACATCACTCCACGTACACAAATGTTAATATTTTAAATAATTGTAAAACACTCACCACTTCATCATAAAGCTGTGCTTATAGCTATGTTCTTCAATGGGCTATAATTTCTGAATGCCTTCGCAGGTGGATTCTTTGTAGGCATTATATCCTGCTGGTCAGGCTGGGGCCAGAGCTGAAAATGCTCTGGCTCTGGTTGAGGCTAAGCAGATGTCCTTTGAACTGGGAACTACCAGGAGATGTTGCTCCAATGATTGCAAAGCTCTTCGAGGGACATCATGGAAGAGCCAGTCCTGCAGATATGTTTGTCCCTGACCACACAGGGCCTTAAAGATCAATAGCATAAGTTTGAATTTGATGTGGTACTCAACTGGAAGCCAATGCAGTGGACAGAGCACTGGCTGTATATGCGCCCACAAAGGTGTTCCAGTCAGGAGGCGTGCTTCTGCATTTTGCACCAGCTGAGGTTTCCAAGTCAATTTCAAGGCAGCCCTGCATAGAGTGCGTTACAATAATCCAGCCTGGATCATTGTGGATGAGTCGTGGGAGGAGAGGTACAGAGCCAGTTGCCTGACCAGCCAAAGATGATAAAAGACTGACCTGCCAACATTTGTGACCTGAGGCTCCATTGATAATGAGACATCCAGGAGCATTCCTAAACTCCACACCAATGGCACCAGTGTTAAAGATGCCCCACCAAGGGTCAGGAGTTGGATTCCCACTCTCAACCCACCACGACTCAGACACAGGACCTCCATCTTTGATTAATTCTGTTTCAGCCAGCTCTGCTGTAACCATCCAGCCACAGCCTCCAGAGTCCTGGCCAATATGTCTGGGATGGAGTTCGGGCAGGCATCCGTTAACAGTTACAGCTGGGTAGCCCTGGCCTGGATAGCACAGACAAGCCCAATCTCATCAGATCTCGGAAGCTAAGCAGGTTCGACTGTGGTTAGTACTTGGATGGGAAAATTCCTTGGAATACCAAGTCGGGAGGACAGAGGCATGCTTTATTCAGCCACCTTTCTGAATGTCTTCCAGGTGCCCAGTAGGGGTCAATCACCAGAGGTCAACGTGACTTCCAGATGCAGACACATGCACACAAATACACAAAAATACCAAAAAAGCCCAGGCACAGCTGGGTGTCATCAGCCTACTGGTGACAGCCCAACCTAAAACCCCCAGATTAACTGGGCAAGGGGGCACATATAGATGTTAAATGAAAGGGCTATGGTGGGAACCAGGGGAAACTTAGTCCCCATTTCAGGGTAGGTCAGAAAGAAACGGATAAAAAGAGTAGCACATTGTATGGAAGCATGCAAGCCAAGGACCAGGAAACAGGGAGAAAAGGAGTGAAGCCTGCCTTGGTCAGCCTCTATTTCATAACTCCAGATTTACTCATGTCCATTCCTCAGAATAAAATGCCCAGATTGAATCAGTCCTGGTATTATGGAACATGAAGGAAGGACTCCTCCTATCCACTTTCTCAATGCATATGTAATTTTATTAACCCATATCATATCCCTCCTTCACTATCTTTTTGCTAAACTATGACGTCCCAGAATCTTCAGCCTTTCCTTTTAGGAAAAGTGCTCCGTCCTTTTCCTGGTTGCCGTCTTCTGTTATTTTTCTGGCTTGGCAACAGGTTCAGATTGGCAAGCACAATGAGGCATCCAAGGATGGGGGAGATGGGCACTGAAACCAGCCACTCTTTGTAGAAAAACTACTCGGGTCTTAGGTGGGAATAAATCCCTCAGTGTTGCACATTGTATCTTTATCCCTCACAGTCCATGGTATTGGGTGACAGTTTTAATGGCAAACATCTCTCTGTACAATTTGGGGGCAGGCAAGGAGACACAAGGGGCTGTTGTCCATACTGAGCTTTGAGCCAGGCTGGGTTGCCCAAATTCTGGCAAAGCTCATTGGTCATCCTAGGCGTATTTGCATTAAATGCAGTTCAGAATTTATAATGTGCCTGTTATTCAGTGTATCTGTGCTCGTGTCTTGGAAGAGGAAGATTCTATTTGTTAGCTAGAGTAAAGAAAGGTCGGATACTTAATGCTCATGCAGCAGGTCAGGTTTCACAATAGCAACAAGTCCTTTCATTATTAGTGAAAAGAAAAAGGGAAAAGGGAAAAAAGCTAACTCTGTGAGACTTTTGAACACATTTAGAATCCAGTGGAACCTTTATTTAAGGTATGACCTTTTGTGCGTATGCATGCTTTTTCAAATACATTGGAATGGAAGGTAAGAGTTCAAACTTATAGACAGAGGCTGAACAGCAGACTAACATGTAACATGATGAAGATGTTTTAAGATACGTGAGGACAAAACTAAATAACAATTTGTTCTACTGTTTCAGACCAACGCAGCCGCCCACCTGGAACTATCTTCTTTGAGATTTTGTAATTTCTACAATGACCCTGAGGCACCTGTAGTGATCCCCTGGCTCCTGACTCAGCCGATAAAGACCAATTTATTTTATTTATCCTTAGATTTGTATCCCGCCCTACCCCAAAGGCTCAGGGCGGCTAACAAGGGCACAAAGTGCCAAGATTAAAACGATAAAACACATAATATAAACAATAAAATACAGTACAATACAGTAACAACAATCACCCTAGTTTGTTGAGAGACATAAGAAGTTTCTTTTACATCCAAGAAAGTGTGGCAGCCTTGTCATGGTTTTGGTGGTGGGTTAAATGATACCACAAAACACTGCATTCGTTTTGTAGGATGTCTGAGCTCCTTTCGCAACAGTGGTTAAGACTGGGGGATGACTCTGAAACAAACTGTAGCTTTTGACAGTTAGAAATACATTAACTTTCCTATGAGTTAACAGCATTCTGCGAACCCAGGCAACTTTATTTTTAAAGTGTTTATTGCCCCTTTATCCCATTTTCCTCCTTCATGGAACTTTATACTCAGTCATAAGAGATCTCACATTCTGTCCATGAATGACTGGTGCCTGCCTGTGGAGCAGGTGCTCGTGTTTGCCCATCCCCCATCTCCTTGGAGGAAGTACGAGGGTGGGGGGAAGTCACAGGAGTGCCAGCCAATCAAGGGCTGGCTTGTCAGCCAAGTTTGGTGGTGGCCACCCTTCCTCCTCAGATCGGCCCAGCGCAAGCTCAAAGGAGGATAGAGATGTGTGCCTGGGTGAGGAGCAAGGACCATGTGAGGCGCCTCTTGGCAAGGATCATCAGTGGTGGGCCTGCTCAGGCAGGCCAGGTTTAGAGGGATCCCAGCGGGGGGGAGGGCTCCAGGTGGGTCAGGTGGCAACAGACTATTGGGATCAATGTCTGCTTCACTGTGGGCTACAGGGACAGCATCTTCAGGTCAAGCTTTTCACTGCTATTTGCCAGAAAACTGTTTGCTGGGATGTACTCTGATTTTGTACTCCACAGCTTTCCCTCCCTCCCTCCCTCCCTCCCTCCCTCCCATTCACATGGCTTTGTGGGATTACCTGTTCTTTGTTTTTATCACAGCCAAACAGAAATATTGGATGACTTTTCTTAAATTGGCCATTTCTCCTTCACACTGCAGGCATTGGTAGAGGCAATTAAATAAGCCTGGTTCTGGATGGACATTGGGAATGGTTAGGGCCTAAGGATGTGAAGGATTATTGGGAGTTAAGTGATCCCAGGTGTTTAAATTGACATGACTACTGCAACACTCTCTACATGGGGCTGCCTTTGTCGCAAATCTGGAAGCTGCAGCTAGTGCAGAATGCTGCGGCCAGGCTGTTGATGGGTCTTCCTAGTAGGGACCACATCCAGCCTGTGCTGAAAGCGCTGCACTGGCTGCCAATAGCGTACCGGATTCGCTTCAAAGTGCTGGTTCTTACCTTTAAAGCCCTATATGGTCTGGGTCCAGCTTACCTAATGGACCGCCTTTCTGCATATGTTCCCCCACGAGCACTACGGTCTGGGACGCAACATCTCCTGGCAATGCCAGGTCCCAAAGAGGCCAGGCTGGCCGCTACCAGGGCCAGGGCTTTCTCGGTGGCGGCTCCTACCTGGTGGAACAAGCTCCCGGAGGAGATCCGGGCCCTGCGGGACCTTGTACAGTTCCGCAGGGCCTGTAAGACGGAGCTCTTCCACCAGGTGTATGAGTAGGAGCCGCCACTACCATCAGTACTGTTCCATCTTAACCTGGCCCTGGAGGAGGGAACATCAGATGGTGCTGAGTAGGGAGAGCAGTTGCAACAGAGCAGGTGAGATATGCCATCTTGTGGAACACCATGTTAGAACATCTAGAGCACCTTTGTTAATTAATGTTATTGTACTGTAGTGATTTTAAATGGTTTTAAATATGTTTTATATTGGCTTATGCCTCCTGTAAGCCGCCCTGAGCCCACGTAACGGGGAGGGCGGGGTATAAATTGAATTAAATAAATAAATACATGTACCCAAGATGCATGGTGAAAAAAAGCCCAACAAAACACCATGGCCTGTATCATAGGGCTGGCTCAGGATTCAGTGCCTGAATATGCATGCTGACCGTGACTGAGAATGGAGCTGATGGTCAGCTTTTCTTGACAGAGATTTGTATGAAGGTTAAGTGAGGAGCAGCCAAGATACTGCTCCAAGATAGGAGCCATGTGAGTTATCTGCCATTTCTCTTTTGGGATCTGGGGGGAAATTCAGGGTTTCTCAACAAAACCAGCAGTATGCAGCTTATATTGTTTCATCAATGATGAAAATACCATTTCCCCTCTTAAATCATTAGTAACATCACACCAAACATTTTAGTGCATTTTTACTGTTTTTACAAAGCATTTGCCATCCTGCAGGCTGTAACACCTGTTGTTATGAAGGTGAGAAAAATCAGAAACTACTACAGGATTCTTCTACTATGATTTGCAATTCTCTGTTTCATTGGATTTGCTTCATGGTGCAGCGCAAAAAGCCAAAGAAAAGTATATCATTGTCAGTGTGGTCCCATATCATCAATAAGTTATCTCCCTGAATTTTCCTACAGAAGAAATAATAGCCATTAGCACAAAAACTACAAAGGAACACGAACATAGGTGGATTCATTTGTTGACTGCAAATTTGAAATGGGCTCCCAAATTCATTCTTGGTTTCTGAAATGGAATACCTATAATCAGGTCCTTTGAGCCAAACAACAGTTCTTTCAAATTGATAGAAATGAGAACTCACAATGCAATAACAGTAGTGGTTACAGTTCCACTAGCCAACTGGCCCTAGTCCTTGTACACCATCCTTCTACACTCAGCCCTGTACTCAACACAGTAGGGGCTGACTATGGACCATCCTATTTGATTTTATGCTCTCTCCACCTCCCCCTTCTTCTGGATTCTTGAAACTTCCAATCATGCTTATCATTACTTAAGAACCCCTAATTTAGAAAGGCCCCCAGGCAGTGTTCCCTCTAAGCTCCATAGTGTTGTGGCAGAAATTCTACCTCGTGAGCAAAAAAAAGCTAGTACCATTCAAGTTGTGAGTCAATATACATTTGACTATCATGTAAATTAGTTTTTTAAAAGATTAATTCCATAACCTTGTAAAAAACTCAGATTAAATTATTTTAAATTATATTTAAATTATATTTATAGATTATAAATTATATTAAATTATATTTATAGATGGTTAGCACTTGGACATTTGGCTGTGAATATAAAAAATAAAACATTCACAGCACATGATGAGATGATGGGGGAAAAACTGGTTGAAGCTGTTATGAAATTGAAAGATGGGGAGTTGTCCATATTAGGTAGTTAATTAGGAATGTGTATTGTGGCTCTAATATTTAAGATCAATATCTAGGCGGACTGGTTTTATGAATTAAGTTGCCTTTGATATTTATAGTGAGAATAGGAAATGGTAAATGGGTTTTATTGGCTTAATGATAGAAATGAATTTAATAGGACTCTTGGGTGACTAATTATTTGACCTGATGAATATAATAGCTTAGACCAGCAATAGAACCTTAAAATAGTTAAATCATTACAGCTGTTATGCCTAGATATAAAGGAATGGGGCAGAAAAAATTAGAGAAGTAAAAATGAATTAAAATGATTTATTAACTAAAGGATTCTAGGTAATGTAATTAAAATTCATAAATTATGCCATTTGATCAATGTGAAGTGTTGTGAAAATTAGATGATATGTGAAGTTATGTTTGTTGTTTTTGAGTTTTGTTGTTGATTTGTGTTTATATGTGTTTGTCTAGTATAAAATCCTAATAAATATATATTAAAAAAAAAGAAAGATGGGGAGCTGTTAAGGGAACAATCTACTTTGATATTGATAGTTAAGCTATAGGATAAGTAAGAGGAAATAATTCTAAGCAGGATGTATTAGTATAAGAGTAGACTGTATCTCCAAACATGTCTATGCAGGATAGAAATATGGAAGAGGGGTTTAATTTGAAGTTTAGAGTATGTATTGTTATAACTGGGTGTAGCAAGGAGGCGAAGAGCGTGCCCCTCCCAAGACCTCCGTATATAGGGAGAGAGGTTATTTGATCTCTCGCTGTAGAGGTGTTCTCTACAGCCCCCATAATCGGAGGCAACCCTTTCAACTTTTCGTTTCAGGTACAGAAGAAGATGAAAGAAGAAAATAGTATTATGTGAGTTAGTAGAAACTGTAGTTTTTGAGTGGTATTATGAGGATATATCAACCTGCCCAAACTTCTTATTTATTCAGATATTCAGATATTTATATTAAAATATGTATATTTATTTTCCCTGTGACTCAAGGCACCTTACAAATCACACTGAAAAGTATAATGGAGTTTCCCCAGGTCCATTGTAGCCTATGGAGAACATTATAGTCAATTGGCCCATAGGCTATAATGGAGAATCAATCCAGGGGTATCTGAGGCTCGGGGGGGGGGGGGGCTTTTTTGTAGGCAGAGGCACCAAGTTTGCAGCATAGCTACTGACGGCTCTCCTCAGAAAACCTCCAAGTTTCAAAAGGATTGGACCAGGGGGGCCAATTCTATGGGCCCCAGAAGGAGGTGGTTCTAATGGAGGGGAAAATATCTTGTGAGGAGAATCTCAACCACTGAGCTGCCTGTTAAAATGTTATGCACCAGTGCCCCCTAGTGCAGCTTAGAGGGAACTGTGCTTCCAGGTGATGATTCTTCATGACCATTTGGTTGCTACAGACATGAGAGAGGTGAGTGTATAGAAGGTTAATTGTGATTGATCTGCAGAGGTTTTGAGAAAGGTTTTTGTAGGCTGTCATCATCATGTGGCTTATCCTGGGACCTTATTCTCCAAAAACTGCTGTGCTGACAGTCCTGCCACGGTTTCTGCAGAGAGCTATCACCCCCCCACACACACACACACACCCTGATGCCATTAGGAGGCAGGGGCCCTCTTGCTTGGTTTGCCATTCCATAAGGATTTGATTAATTTGCTTTATGGTGGGTTATTGCTGATAGTGGCTCTAATCATGATACCACTTTATTTAATAATCTGCAGTTTTATTGTGTCAGGGTTAGGCCTGATGGTTCCCCCTTGGAGGATGAAGACACCAAAGAATCATAGAGCTGGAAGGGACCTCCAGGGTCATCCAGTCCAATCACCTGCACAATGTGGGAAATTCACAAATACCTCCCCACCACCACCCCCATGAATGTGGTTCCATGACTAGAAAATGGCAAAAATAAATACATAAATATCCAGGATCCTTAGTCAAACTGGCCTGGAGAAAATTTGCTTCCTGAACCCAAAGTGGCCATCAGTATTTCCCTGGGCATGTAAGAAAGGGCCACAAGAACTAAGCACTGATGCAGCCCTTCTTGCCCTCCCTCTCATGACCTGCCTAAATTCACAGTATCAGCATTGCTGTCAGATGGCCAGCTAGCTTCTTGTTTAAAAACCTCCAAAGAGGGAGAGCCCACCACCTCCCAAGAAAGCCTGTTCCACTGAGGAATCGCTCTGTCAGGAAGTTCTTCCTGTTTAGTATAGTTGAAAACTCTTTTGATTTAATTTCAACCCATTGGTTCTTGTCCAACCCTCTGGGGCAACAGAAACCAGCCCAGCACCATCCTCTATATGACAGCCCTTCAGGTACTTGAATATGGTTATCACCTCTCCATCATCTCCTCTCCAGGCTAAACATACCCAGCTCCTTCAGCCTTTCCTCATAGGACGGTCTACAGACCCCTCACCATCTTCATTGTCCTCCTCTGCACATGTTCCAGCTTGTTTGTATCCTTCTTAAATTGTGGTGCCCAAAACTGAACACAGTACTCTAGGTGAGGTCTAACTAGAGCAGAATATTTATTTATTTATTTATTTGATTTCTATCCCACCCTCCCAAAGGCTCAGGGCGGCTCACATGCAGCAAAGCCGAGATATAAACTACAATAAAACATATAATAAAATACAACATTCAAACCACAGTAAAACCTTCCTATAACATGGTGCTGTACCTATATTAATCATCCAAATTGGGAACAACCATTCAAATTTGGCGGCCAGCTTTCTCAGTAGCGCCGTCTCCCACTACACTGTCTTTATACTTCGGCCAGGCCATGCTTGCCCCCCTTTAGTAGGGCAGCTGATGGCACACCACCTCGGTGGTAGGGTAGTGGCTGCGGCGGCTCCTACTCGAACGCCTGGCGGAAGAGCTTTGTCTTGCAGGCCCTGCAGAACTGCATAAGGTCCCACAGCACCCAGATCTCCTCTGGGAGCTCGTTCCACCAGGTAGGAGCCGCCACCAAAAATGCCCTGGGCCTAGTAGGGGCAAACTTAATCTCTCGGGGGCCTGGAACTACCAGGAGATGGAGGTTCCCCGATCGTAGTGCTCTTGGGGGAACATACGGGAAGAGACGGTCCTTCAGGTAGGCCGGACCCTGGCCATTCAGCACTTGCAGCCCAGGCCGAATATGGTCTCGCCTAGAGAGACCCAAAAACAGCCTGGCCGCAGCATTCTGCACTAGCTGCAGCTTCCGTATTTGTGACAGAGGTAGCCCTAAGTAGAGAGCGTTACAGTAGTCAAGCCTCGAGGTGACCGTCGCATGGATCATAGTGGCCAGGTCTTCATGGTCAAGGTAGGGAACCAATTTCCGAGCCAGCCGTAGATGATAAAAGGCTGCCCTGGCAGTGACTGCTACCTGGGCCTCCATTGTCAATGAGGAGTCCAGGAACACCCCCAAACTCCTAGCATCCTGCAGAGGCACCAATGGCACCCCGTCGAAGACTGGGAGCAGGAGCCCCAACCCCAGACCCGTCCGACTCAGGCCCAGGACCTCCGTCTTTGCCGGGTTTAATTTCAACTGACTCAGCCTGAGCCAACCAGCCACAGCTTGCAATGCCCGATGGAGGTCATCAGGACTAGAGTCCAACTGGCCGCCCAGCATCAGATAGAGCTGGGTATCATCAGCATATTGATGACACCCAAGCCCAAACCTCCAGGCAATCAGGGCGAGGGGGTGCATATAGATGTTAAACAACACACGGGACAACACTGCTCCCTGGGGCACCCCAATCTCAAGGGGATGCCTTCGGGATCGCTGGTCCCCAATTGCTACCCTCTGTCCCCGACCATGGAGAAAAAAGACAAACCATTGAAGGGCAAGCCCCTTAATCCCCACATCGGCGAGGTGGTGGGCCCGCAACTGGTGGTCGACCGTATCGAACGCAGCTGACAGATCTAACAACACCAGTGCCACCATGCCATCTCGATCCAGATGCCTATGGAGGTCATCCATCAAGACGACCAGCACCGTCTTCGTCCCGTGGCCAGAGCGAAAGCCGGACTAGAAGGGATCGAGGACAGAAGCCTAATCCAGGTAGCCCTGTAACTGTGTCGCCACCGCCCTCTCAATCAATTTGCTTAAATTGGGCAAATTGGAAACCGGCCGATAGTTGGCCAATTCGGCCAGATCCAGAGATGGCTTTTTCAAGAGAGGGCAGACCATCACATCCTTAAGTGCTCTGGGGAACTGTCCCTCAATGAGGGACTTGTTGACAATCTCCTGCAGAGCACCTCGAAACCCCTCATGGCCCGCTTTAATAAGCCAGGAGGGGCACGGGTCCAGGTCGCATGTGGTTGGGCGCACAGAAACAAGCAACCTGTCAGCTTCCTCCAGACTGAGTGGGTCAAAACTCACTAAACCCGGTACCAAAGGCATGCAAGGGGCCTCGAGTTCCCTAACTGTTTCAAATGTAGCGGGGAGGGCGCGGCGGAGGGCCAAGACTCTATCTGCAAAATAGCTCGCAAATGCCTCACAGCCTAAATCCAATTCCCTAGCATTTTGCCTGCCCTGGGGCAGAGCTGTCAAAGACCGAATTACACTAAATAATTGGGCCAGACGTGAGCTAGCAGATGCAATCGAGGTGACATAGAACTCTTTTATTGTGGCCTTGACAGACATCTCATAGGATTTCATAAACGTCCTATACGATGTTCTTGACACTTCGTCGCGAGCCCGACGCCACCATCTCTCTAGCCGTCTCAGCTCTCGCTTCAGCTGCCGCAACTCCTGAGTGTACCAGGGTGCTCGCTTATCACAGGTGTGGATAGGGCACCGGGGAGTGATCTCGTTGATGGCTGAGGAGAGTCGGCCATTCCAGTCCTCCACCAGCTCATCCAACGATCCGCCAGGGGGCCTTGGATCCTACAGAGCCATCTGGAAACCCATCGGATCCATTTGGCTTCACGGGCGAGCCCAAATCAGCTCGCCACCTAAACGGGGTTGGCGCGGGTCATTCAGACGGGCCCTCAGGGCATGGTGGTCTGACCATGGAACTGCCAAGGCAGAAATACGGACCACTGTAACCCCCGCCGCAAAGATCAAATCAAGCATGTGACCGGCCTGATGCATGGGAGCCGAGACAAACTGGGAGAGTCTCAGCGCTGCCATGGACGACACTAGATCCATAGCCCGGCTGGAGGTCGCATCCTCAGCATGGACGTTGAAGTCACCCAAGATGATTAGCCTAGGGTGCTCCAGTGCCCAGCCTGATACGGCCTCCAGCAGGGATGGCAGACTATTGGCCGGTGCGTTAGGTGGTTGGTACACCAGCCAAATAGCCAAACTCTCCACAGCTTCCAGCATCACGCCAACACACTCAACACCTGTGATCTCTATCTGCGGGAGCGCCCTGAGGGAGTAAGCCTCCCGAATGAATAGGGCCACACCTCCCCCCACCCCTTAGTCTGTGATTGATGAAGGACTGAGAATCCCAGCGGGGCAAGCTGGGTGAGAGCTACTGTCTTGCCCTCCCGCACCCATGTCTTGGTCACTCATGCCAGGTCAGCCTGTTGTTCCTGTACGAAGTCCCATAGGACCTCGACTTTATTGTTAATAGACCTGGCATTGCACAACACCAATGACGGAGAGGGGTTCTCAATCCTGGCCCCACTGCCAGCCACCCTTGGGATAGGTTGTAGGCTGGAAGGGTGCCGAGCTTCTCTGTTTCTCTGCATCCTTCCCTCCACACTTTGCCAGGACCCACCGCCATACTTCCCTCTCCCCAAGAGCACTGGGCTTTGTTGCCCGTACATTAGTTAGCTGGGGCCTCCGCAGTACCTCAGGCCGCCAACCACCAATAGTCACACAACCAATCCAGCAGCTGCAATTAGCTGCTACAATCATTCTGCTAGATAAAAGCGATACCATCACTTCGCATGATCTGGACAATTTAGAGAGCCAGTTTGGTGTAGTTGTTAGGAGCGTGGACTCTAATCTGGGAGAACTAGGTTTGATTCCCCACTCCTCCACATGCAGCTGCTGGTGTGACCTTGGGTCAGTTACAAGTTCTTTCAGAGCTATTCTCTGGAGGTCAGTTCTGGAAAGAGCTCTCTCAGCCCCACCTACCTCACAGGGTGTCTGTTGTGGGGAGGGGGAGGGAAAGGATATTGTTAGCCACTCTGAGACTCTTTTGCCTCCTCCTCCTCCTCCTCTTTTTAGCTATGGCATCACACTGCTGACTCATGTTCAGTCTATGGTCCACTAAGACCCCTAGATCCTTTTTGCACATAATACTGCCAAGACAATAGAGACCCAACATGGCTTACATAATTCTCCTCTTCTCCATTTTGTCCACACAACAGCCCTGTGGGGTAGGTAAGGCTGAGAGTGTGTGAGTGGCCTAAAGTTACCAGAAAGCTTCCATGGCAAAGTGAGGATTTGAACCCAAATGTCAAATAGATAGAATAAAGGGATCCCCCTTTTTGAGGCAATGAAAGGCACCCACAATTAACATTAAAGTCTATGGAGAATTGATAGGAAAAATTCCAACCACCCAGTAACACAGACAGCAGTATGCCATAAGGGAATCTGTCAGTACAGCCACTTAGCTTGAAGAACAACAGCACAAGAGAAAAGTATGCTATCAAGGCAAGGGCATTTGGTGGCACAAGGTGGGATAAGGTGTCTGGGCAGTCAGGCATCAGGAAGAGGACTTTGAAGTAGATGTGCTTGGACAAAGGATAAGGTTTGGAGAGCAGCAGGAAACAGGGGAGTGCAGACTGCAAGAAGAAATTTTGCAAGGAAGGGCGACAGAAAGCTAAAATCTACCACATATCCTTCAAGGCTGGAATACCTCACATATGTATTTAATCCTAGTGGTCACAACATGCAGTAAGCCAAGAAAGCCCAGAGCCCCTCCCTTGAGGAACACAGCTTATGCCCTTATTAGCAAATTGTTGTCTGCCTGGTAAAAGTGAAACCAGAGGAGTCAGACAGAGCCAAGACTAAATTATAGGCTGTTTAGAGGTGGGATCTTTGTTTGTCTGTTTATTGCTAAAAGTTACGGTAATTATGTAATACCCAGTTTTTGTAATTACTGTAATTACTGCAAAAGTCTACTGGTCACTCAGGACCAATATGAGGCATTAGAGTACCAAGGCATTTGTACTAGGAGGCATTAGAGTACCAAGCTGCACTTTTAGGCATTGCAGGAGAGGGTTCTACTGTAATTTCCTGCAGAATTTAAGCCAACTAAATCGTAGAATCATAGAGTTGGAAGGGACCATACAGACCATCTAGTGTAGTCCAACCCCCTGCCCAATGCAGGACCAGTCTAAAGCATCCCTGACAAATATTCATCCAGCCTCTTCTTGAAAGCTGCCAGTGAAGGGGAGCTCACCAGCACCCTAGGCAGCTGGTTCCACCTTTGAACCACTCTGACCATGAAAAAGTTTTTCTTAATATGTAGCCGATGCCTTTCTGCATGTAATTTAAACCCGGTGTTCTGGGCCCTCTCCTCTGCTGCCAACTGGAACAGCTCCTTGCCCTCCTCCAAACAACATCCTTTCAAATATTTAAAGAGAGCAATCATGTCCCCCCTCAATCTCCTCCAAACTAAACATTCCCAAGGTCCTTGGCCTTTCCTCGTAGGGCTCAGTCTCCAACCCCCTGGTCATCCTAGTCACTCTCTGCTGCAGCTGTAGGCAACAAGTGCTGTAAAAAGGCTCAGTTAATCTTTGGGTTGTTGTGCCAACAGCTTTATTTACAGCAGAGGCTAACTATATTTTAACATGAGTGCTAGCCAGCTATACCAAGGTTGTGTCTACCGATGGAGACCCAGTAATGGAGACCACAAGGGTGTTTTTCCATAACAAAATAATCTTTTTACTGACTTTTTATGTTTTTCCATAACAAAATAATCTTTTTACTAACAAGAAGTTCACACATACAAAATAATCAGTCTCTCGTTTCACATACACTCAATATTCCTTAAGAGTTACAGAAAGAATATAAAGATAGTTTCTCAGTTACTTGGAGATAGGTAGGTATATTTTGGTTTATACTCGCCTGGTTCCAGAAGTCTTGTCTGTTGCAATGGAAGAATAGAGGATAAAAGAATTCCTAGGGATTTACACTAACTCACACCTGCTAGAACCTGCTAACAAGATGTGGACCTCATTGGCTGCAGTCCAACAGATCTTAAAGTACAAAAAGGATTGTGGTATAGGAAGCTGTGCTTAAGAGGGGGGTAAAGAAAATAGAGGTCGTAGATAAAGGGTGGCTAGCAAAGACATAAGAGCATAAGAACATAAGAGATGCCAATGTTGGATCAGGCCTAAGGCCCATCCAGTCCAACACTCTGTATCACACAGTGGCCAGAAATACCAGTGCCATCAGGAGGTCCACCAGTGGGGCCAGGACATTAGAAGCCCTCCCACTGTTGACCCCCCCAAGCACCAAGATGACAGAGCATCACTTGCCCCAGAGTCCCTATCTATACCTTGTGGCTAATAGCCACTGATGGACCTCTGCTCCATATGCTTATCTAATTCCCCTTTGAAGTTGTCCATGCTTGTAGCCGCCACCACTTCCTGTGGCAGTGAATTCCATGTGTTAATCACTCTTTGGGTGAAGAAGTACTTCCTTTTATCCGTTCTAACACGACCGCTCAGCAATTTCATGGAGTGCCCACGAGTTCTTGTATTGTGAGAAAGAGAGAAAAGTACCTCTTTCTCTACTTGCTCTTTCCCATGCATAATCTTATAAACCTCAATCATGTCACCCCTCAGTCGTCGTTTCTCCAAGCTATAGAGCCCTAAGCGCCTTAACCTTTCCTCATAGACCTAGTGCTTGGGTTGGGCCAATACTTGAAATACTATACTCTATCTCATGGAATACCATTTGGCTAGGTGTGAAGTCGCTTCTTCCTGTTTCTCCTTTGAAGTACAAATGAATCTTGGCTTTCCCAGGCCAGTTTGGTACCGTCAACAGGAAACTGCTATACAGATGTAGATCAGGTATATGCTCTGCGTGGCGTCCCGTCTTTCCAGTAATGGGGGAATTTCTTCTCTTGGTTGCTGTTCTCTGCTCACAAAGGCTACCATGTGCTTCTTCTTCCCATGATGCACTCTGAGCTGAATGTGTGCAAGTTTCATTAACATGAAATGCAGGCAAGTGTTCCCTATGTGAATTCTGTCTTACAGTAGATAATCCAAACAGCTTTCTCTGGCTCATGGTATACAAGTGTGTGCATAGTCCATTTGTTGTGTGTAGCAGATATAAATAATAAAATTAGTCTGTTTCTCAACAGGGTGTTATGTTAACTGACAGCTCTGATAAGTGCTGGGAAGCCCTGCCTACCTGCGTTCCTGAGATCAATCAATCAATCAGTTTAGTTTATTACGGTCAAAGACCCATCAGACAGCGTACAGAATCAAAAACAGTCTCCAGATTATCGTAAGGCATTACAGAGGGGGGGGGGGGAACAAGCAAACAACTAACCAAACATCTCAAGGAATATTAAGAAGATTCTTACGCTTTGTAATTGGAATAAAAAGAAATTTAGCAACATTCCTTG
>NW_015177197.1:0-374 GCF_001447785.1 Gekko japonicus
ACATCAGCAGGGGCAGGCATGACATGGCCAGACGCACTTCCCAAAGTCGACATTTTGTGGCTGCCATTTTGTGACAGCATCCACCAGCCTGTGTCGAAATCTTGAAGGTTTCTGAAAGCTCAAAAAGGTGGGGGACCCCTATTCTACAACAGTTGCCCTTCCTTCTCCAATTCGGGTGGGAGTAGATTGGGAAGAGACCCTGGGCAGAGTCGCAAGCTCTAGTTTGGGAAATGCCTGTAGATCTGGAGAGTGGAGCCTGGAAAGGCAGGGTTTGGGGAGGGTAGAGAAGAAGAAGAAGAAGAGGAAGAGGAAGAAGAAGAAGAAGAGGAAGAGGAGGAGGGGGAGGGGGAGGAGGAGATTGGATTTATACCCCA
>NW_015177197.1:1284-4737 GCF_001447785.1 Gekko japonicus
GGCTGAATGAGGGCTGGAAGCGGGGCAGCCGGAAGCAGGGGGCGGGGCTTCATCATGTGCCCCACCCCCGTACCTCACCCGGGGGAACTGCGATCCCCCGCGATCCCCCCCGAAATGACCTCTGTCTATTAGGGAGGGTGACGTTTTCTTTGGCTTTGCGAGCGCCACTAAGACCTTTTCCATGAGAGTTTCTGATTCTGTTCTATCTGGTATTTCCCCCCACACACACTTGTAACTTCTTCACCAAGGCAACACCAAAGTTTTTCAATTAGCAGCTGCAGTCATTAAAAAAAAAGTGCAACTCTGAGCTTGTCTTTGTGCTCCGACCGTCCTTTCCCGCTGCCTTCATCCCTACAGCCCGAGACGCAGACTGGGGGCTTGCCAGCAGTCATATGGCTTGATCTTGCCAAGATTTGCAGTATTTTTTTTTTTATCACCAGCTTCACAACAATTTAGAGCCACCCTTAAAAAAAAAAACACCCTTGCCTCCTAGGGGGAAGTAAAAGAAGCATCATTCTTTTGGCAGACTTGCGAAAACGCTCTGGGAACAGCTCAGTCTCGAGAAGCGACATCCCGCCAAGCAAAAAAAGAAAATAAATGTGTTTGATCAGGCCAGGAAGATGTTGATGAAATAAACTTTGAGAATTCAAACTTTTTTGGGGGGAAATGGCCATGACCAGCGTTCCTTCTAAGCCGAATTAGTGTGAGCTAGCTCACAGTTTTTTTAGCCTCCAGCTCATACATTTTTGTCTCAGCTCAGGAAGGAGGGCACCAGGGCAGACTAATTTATGCAGTCGCCAAATCACTCCCAACTTTAATGCCAATAGCTCACAAAGTAGAATTTTTGCTCACAAGACTCCACAGCTTAGAGGGTGCATTGGTCACGACAACCTTGCCTCCGGAGCACCACATTCAAGTTTGTTTGGAGGGAGGAAAGGGGATTTTGTTGAGGAGGCAAGAACCACAGGGTAGAATACTAGTAAAACCAAAGCACCTTTCCTATGAAAAAAAGTCTGGGACTTTTCGGTTTAGAAAAGAGACAACTAAGGTGTGTGTGTGTGATACAGGTTTATAAGATTATGCATGGAGTGGAAAGAGTTGACAAAGATAAAATTTTCTTTGTCTCCCAAAATACTAGAGCTCAGGGGGCATCCAATGAAGCTGATGGGCAGAAGGTTGAGGACCGACAGAAGGAAATACTAAACGTGAAGCTTTAAAGGAGAATTGGACAGATTCATGGTCTATTAGTAGCTACTAGCCATGTTGATTAAAGGGAACCAGAGTACACTGCATAAACAATGCAGGCAAGACAAAGGTTCCGGATTTCACTCATCGTTTCGATGATTCTTCCTCGGAAAGCTGAAAATGGATCAACTGGTTATAATATTATAAGAATTGCAAACATGCATTCATATTTAAGGTAACAATTACCTACATCAGGCACTTAACTCATAGAATCCTCCAAGAATGAGGTACAGGCTAAATCACCTAAAATATATATATTTTTTTTCTTTACATCAGGGCTATTTTTGGGCAGGAACGGAGTTCCGGCTGGCTCCTGAGTTGGCCACGCCCAGCAGGGACTCATTAGCATAATAGGCCACACCCAATAGCAGAAACTCATTAGGATTGGCTACATTAGGGGTGTGTGGCCTAACATGCAAAGGAGTTCCTGCTACAAAAAAAGGCCCTGGGACAACAAACAAGGTAAACAGAATAAGAAGCAAAAGGTGGGTGTGGTTGGATGACCACACTTCTGGCAACATGGGGGTGTGGCCTAATGTGCTAATGAGCGGTGCTGTCAGGGTGTGGCCTAATGTGCTAATGAGTGGTGCTGTCAGGGTGTGGCCTAATATGCTAATGAGTTTCTGGTGTTGGGTGTGGCCTATTATGCTAATGAGTTCCTGCTGGGCTTTTTCTACAAAAAGAGCCCTGGTTTACATAATATTCTAGTTTGAAACAGAATGTAGGAGAATTCCAAGCATTAAAAATAATGGACTCCATTAAGGAGTCCTGCTCCTCACCAGCCTGTGTAGGTAGACAATCAATAATGGGCAACCGATCTGTAGCAGAGCGTATTCTTACATTGTCGGCGTGCCTAAGGGTGTGGTCACCAAACCTATTGATATATATACTAAAGCCAGCATCTATCAAGGCATCACAGCAAGTGGATTCTTAAAGTAACATTGGATAGAAACCAAAGATCATTTTACTCATACCCTAACCCTAACCCCCATGTTCAGAAGCATTAAACCTCTGAATATCAGAGTGCAAGGCCTCAGCCTCTATGCCCTTTTTGTTGGACCACCAGAGGAACTGGTTGGCTGCTGTGTGAGAAAGGATGCTGGACTAGATGGACCACTGGTCTGGTCCAGCAGGGCTCCTCTTATGTTCTTATGAAGGCCTCAGCCTCCATGCCCTGTTGTTGGCCCTCCAGAGGAACTGGTTGGCCCCTGTATGAGACAGGATGCTAGACTAGATGGACCACTGGTCTGATCCAGCAGGGCTCTTCTTATGTTCTTATGAAGGCCTCAGCCTCCATGCACTGTTGTTGGCCCTCCAGAGGAACTGGTTGGCCCCTGTATGAGACAGGATGCTGGACTAGAGGGACCATTGGTCTGATCCAGCAGGGCTCTTCTTATGTTCTTATGAAGGCCTCAGCCTCCATGCCCTGTTGTTGGCCAGACAGAGGAACTGGCTGGCCACTGTGTGAGACGGGATGCTGGACTAGATGGACCACTGGGCTGATACAGCAGGGCTCTTCTTATGTTCTTATGAAGGCCTCGGTCCCTATGCCCTGTTATTGGCCCTCCAGAAGAACTGGTTGGCTATTGTGTGAGACGGGATGCTAGACTAGACGGACCATTGGTCTGATCCAGCAGGGCCCTGTAATGTTCTTATGAAGGCCCCGGCCTCTATTCTCTGCTGTTGAACCTCCAGAGGAATTGGTTGGCCCCTGTATGAGACAGGATGCTGGACTGGATGGACCACTGGTCTGATCCAGCAGGGCTCTTCTTGTGTTCTTACCACTTCCAGACTGCAAGTGGGAGTTGAGTGCATTTTTTAACATTCCCCCACATGACTGAGCTTTAGGATTATCTCTGTCTTTACTGCCCTGGCTCGGATGATCCAGGTTAGGCCAATCTCCTCAGATCCTGAAAATGAAGCAGGGTCGGCCCTGGTTAGTACTTGGATGGGAGACCAGTAAGAAATTCCAGGGTTGTAATGCAAAGGAAGGAAACAGCAGACCACCTCTGTTCGTCTCTTTCCTTGAAAACCATATGGGGTTGCCATACGTCACCTGTGACGTGACGGTACTTTACACACAAACACAGCCTGTGCTCATTCTGAAGCATGAAAAGCAAACTACATTCAGTGTCCTGTCCTGTGAGCAGATCTTCAGCAATGGGAGGGGCTGTGACTTGGGTCCTTTCTGCATTTGCCTGCCACTCT
>NW_015177197.1:5088-8500 GCF_001447785.1 Gekko japonicus
CTTATGAAGGCCTCGGTCCCTATGCCCTGTTATTGGCCCTCCAGAAGAACTGGTTGGCTATTGTGTGAGACGGGATGCTAGACTAGACGGACCATTGGTCTGATCCAGCAGGGCCCTGTAATGTTCTTATGAAGGCCCCGGCCTCTATTCTCTGCTGTTGAACCTCCAGAGGAATTGGTTGGCCCCTGTATGAGACAAGATGCTGGACTGGATGGACCACTGGTCTGATCCAGCAGGGCTCTTCTTGTGTTCTTACCACTTCCAGACTGCAAGTGGGAGTTGAGTGCATTTTTTAACATTCCCCCACATGACTGAGCTTTAGGATTATCTCTGTCTTTACTGCCCTTGCTCGGATGATCCAGGTTAGGCCAATCTCCTCAGATCCTGAAAATGAAGCAGGGTCGGCCCTGGTTAGTACTTGGATGGGAGACCAGTAAGAAATTCCAGGGTTGTAATGCAAAGGAAGGAAACAGCAGACCACCTCTGTTCGTCTCTTTCCTTGAAAACCCCATGGGGTTGCCATACGTCATCTGTGACTTGACAGTACTTTACACACAAATACAGCCTGTGCTCATTCTGAAGCATGAAAAGCAAACTACTTCCAGTGTCCTGTCCTTTGAGCAGATCTTCAGCAATGGGAGGGGCTGTGACTTGGGTCCTTTCTGCATTTGCCTGCCACTCTGGAGTTTCTCAGTGTTTGAGTCGAGGCAATATAAGAACAAGAAAAAGAGGAGATTGGATTTATACCCCGCCCTTTACTCGGAGTCTGAGAGTGGCTTACAAACTCCTTTCCCTTCCCCTCCCCACAACAGGCACCCTGTGAGGTGGGTGGGGCTGAGAGAGCTCTGACACAAACTGCTCTTTCAGGAACAGCTGTGCCAGAGCTTGTGACTGACCCAAGGTCATCCAGCCAGGTGCAAGTGGAGGAGTGGGGAATCAAACCTGGTTCTCCCAGATTAGCGTCCGCGCACTTAACCACTACACCAAACTGGCTCTCCAGGGCAAAATAGTCCAGGGCAAAATAAGCCCAGGGCAACAGCAGGCTAAAACCGGGCTGAGCACTGATGGGAGGGAGGCGGGGCTGAGAGAGCTCTGAGAGAAACTGCTCTTTTTCAAGAACAGATGTGCCAGAACAATGGCTTGCCCAAGGTCATCCAGCAGGTGCAAGTGGAGGAGTGGGGAATCAAACCTGGTTCTCCCAGATTAGCGTCCGCGCACTTAACCACTACACCAAAGGAGACTGCAGCAGGGGCCTTTAGTATACGCCCATCTCCACCAACACCCAGCATCTCCAATGAAAGAATCAGGTGGTAAGTGTTGTGAAAGACCTCTGCCTGAGACCCAGGAGAGCCACTGCCAGTCTGAGTAGATGATACTAACTTTGATGGACCAAATGTTCTGATCCGGTGTAAGTAGGGTTACCATATTCTGAAAAGCAAAGCAAAACAAAACAGAACAAAAAAGTATTTCCTGACTGATTACTTTGAACAAGTGATGACCATAGCAAATCTCATTTTAAATGCCCCTACCATTTAAGCTGTGATAATTGCTACTAACCAGAAATATCCCTAACCTTCCAACCCCAAAAGAGGACATTTTCACCAGTTTTTTTTTTAAAGAGCCCCAAACAGGACAGACCCCCATCCCTTGAAAGAGGACATCTTTTTGCAGTTTTATCAGTGCACATATATGCACTGCTAATGCGTGTGCTTGTTCATGGGTTAAAGGTGTGAGCGAACTGAACGAGGTGAAAATGCCAATTCCAAAACTACTTATAGAAACGCTAGGAAAACCTTATTTCAGACAAGAGTAGTGGGGGAGGGGATCCCGAACAATACGGAGACTTGTTTTTGTGTATGGATGCATTCCTGATTTTATAGAGACTCATAAATGTACAACTTTGTACATCAGTCCTGCCGATCTTAAAGGCAAAAATGTTCTTCGTCTCGTCCTCCACCCCTGGACAAGGTTAAAGTTGGTTCCTTATTCCCAGTTCCTTATTAATTCCTTGTTGTTCATGATGCTGTGGTTGTTCAGTCGCACAGTGGAGTCCAACTCTTCGCGACCCCATGGACCACATCACGCCAGGATCTTCATTCCTTATTTGTGACCTATTCATGAATTCAACCAAAAACCCAGAGTATGTGGATGTGCCACTTAGGGTGGTCCAAAGAGTGTTTTGGGGTGTATCGTGGCCCAAGTGTCTGACTTTGTGATTGTCCTAGGGGTACCCCGCTTTGGAGCAGCTGGCACAAGAGTCGTGCTTTGGACCAGGAAACAAGATATATCCCCTTGAAGGGGAGAATCTTGTGAACCTGGGGGTGTATGGTGCGTGGTGGTCCAGACCTTATTTTGGGGTTCACTGCTTTCAAACTCTACTGAGTTCTTTTGGTTGAATTCATGAATAAGTCATGAATAAGGTACAAATAAGGAACCAACTTCAGCCTCGTCACCCCTGACCTGTTTGATCTCTCGTCAAATGAGCGATTGGTTTCCTTTGTTCCTGGGCAAGGGCAATAGACTGCCTCCCTGCTCTCTACTCAGCCACACCAAATTCTCTGTCAGCAAATAAAAGAAACCCCTTTTTTTTCTTTCTTTTTTAAAAAAATCCATTTTGAACAACTTTCACCTCATGCCTCATTTGCACTCGGCTGACCGTGCCCCGTTCTGCATCTGTTCCGAGTGGAGTCGCACTGTATCATTTTCACGCGACGCCTCTCGACTGTGAATAGCGCTATTTGTCCATCGAAAATGGCCTGGTGTTCAGCACCATTAACACTCGTAGCGATAGGTAAATAATGATGCACGGGAGACCATTAAAATGAAAAATAGAGAAGAGGCACTTAGCTGAATCGCTCGGAGCCCTCGAACAGGCGCTCGCTCGGATTGAGACGGGCAGCTCGGATCCTGGCGGCTTGCTGAGCAGCAGAGAGAGCTTTCACTCCTCAGGCCGTGGAAATGGAAAGGGTTAAAATAGGCTGTTGGCACTTTGATGATGATGATGATAATTGTGTGCTGTCCAGTCACCAGCAACATATGGCGACCACTGAACCATGCTGTTTTCAAAGCAAGAGGCGAGCAGAGGTGGTTTGCCATCGCCTGCTTCTGTACAGGAAGCCCCTCGTCTTCTCTGGTGGTCTCCCCTCCAAGCACCAACCACGACTGACTCTGCTTAGCTTCCAAGCTCTATCAAGATCAGGCTAGTTGGGGCTATTCGGACTTCTATGTCAACTTGCATCATACTGCATTCCAGACTACTCCAGTAATCAGTCTAATCCTCCCTCCCTCCCTCCCTCCTTCTTTCTTTATCCATCATTTTGTTTCTTCCCTACCTTCCTTCCTTCCTTCCTTCCTTCCTTCCTTCCTTCCTTCCTTCCTTCCTTCCTTCCTTCCTTCCTTCCTTCCCTCCCTT
>NW_015177197.1:9024-27672 GCF_001447785.1 Gekko japonicus
CCCTTCCTTCCTTCCTTCCTTCCTTCCTTCCTTCCTTCCTTCCTTCCTTCCTTCCTCTCACTCATCCAGAGAATTCACGGAAAGAAACCCTTCCTCTGCTTTCCCCTTTCCTGCACTCCCCACCTGTCTTTTGCTCTCTCTAATAAAGTACCTGGATGACCTCTACCTGGATTGGCTTTCCATATGCAATGAAGTCATTAGGGTGTGAAGATGTCAGCCTTACCTGTAAGCATCATTCTATTAGGTCCTCTGAAGTGTCTAGGCACCAGTGGTTTCCTGAGTCTCCACCTGGTGCAACTGTCCTCCTGACCTCACAGGGTTTTTCTCTCCCTCTTTTGGTATCTCTGCCAATAATTGGTTACTTTAGGAATTACCTACTAAGAAGAAGGAGAAGAAGAAGAAGATATTGGATTTATACCCCACCCTTCTCTTGTAGTGTCAGAGTGGCTTACAAACTCCTTTCCCTTCCCCTCCCCACAACAGAAACCTTGTGAGGTAGGTGGGGCTGAGAGAGCTCTTTCCAGAACTGTCCTTGAGAGGACAGCTCTGACAGAACTATGGCTGGTGAAAGGTCATCCAGCCAGGTGCAAGTGGAGGAGTGGGGAATCAAACCCGGTTCTCCCAGATTAGAGTCCACGCACTTAACCACTACTCCAAATTGGCTCTCTACTAAGAGGGCTAGTACTCCTAGCCTCCTGTCCCATGGTGCCATTCTGCCCAGTGCTCACACCTCCCACTACCAGTGGATGGCTGCTACAGGGAACACTTACTGCATTGGTGCACTTTCTGGGGAATTTGCAATTTGCCAACTGACCACCTTCCTTCCCCTGGTGCCTCTTTTAAATAGTGTGCTTGAATGGTGGAGGTCAATGTGATGTGGAAAAGAACAGCCATCGTTCAGAACAGTAAATAATTTATTCAATGTAAAATGTCTGCATATAGAAGAAGAGGAGTTGGTTTTTATATATAACTTTTTTGCTACCTGAAGGAGTTTCAAAGTGTCTTACAATCACCTTTCTTTCCTCTCCCCACAGTAAAAGAAAGCATGCAATAAAAAATCAACCATTGACAAAGAGCAATTGAAAAAATGTTGTGAGGTAAGTGGGGGCAGAAAGCATTCTGAGACAACTGTGACCGGCCCAAGGTCCCCCAGCAGGCTTCATGTGCAACAGGAAGGGGGGAGAAAATCAAACCTGGTTCTCCAGATTAGACACTGCCACTCTTAACCACTACACCATGCTGGCTACTCTCAGCACAGCTACAGAACGAACAAGGAATTCAAAAGAAAGGTGCAAATACATAATTTGTCTGCCCCTCACTCTATACATGCCCTAGCTGGTCTTGTTCCAGCGCAGGATTTTTAGGCTTACAAGTTACAGCATTCTAAAAGCTTTCTATTACCTTGGTGTCATTGTTCGCACTGGAAACTATTACTTATTTATTTTTGTATTTATTTACTTACTTCTTCAGTTTATATCTCACTCCTTTCCAAGCAGGGTCCAGGGTGCCTTCCAACAGTTAAATATATGATAAAATCAGCATATTACTATTTTACCATCCACATATTACAAATTAGAAACCTAACAGTCAATCTACTATGTCAGATGGCACCCCAACAATCCATCACAGGTGGGCAACTGGGGAGGCCAGACGGAAATGTTCCCTGCTCCATGAGGGAACCAAATACCAATCCGAATTTGAATTCCCATCCTATCTTTATATGCTGGCAATGCCTAAATTAAGACAGTCATGCATTCTTGCATGCAGTAATGTGCTAACGACAGCGTGGATCAAGGGGTGTTTCGCTGGGATTCCTTCAGAACAACATTTTTGTGATTGCTCCTTATCAACGGTTGATTTGTTACTGCATTCTTTCTTTAACTGTTCCAAACTCATTGTTGCCAGGGGGGAAATTTCACATGAAATGATTGTCAAAATATTCAGCCACTTCTGATACCATAAATTGAGATTGTTTCTGAGTGGCGTTTGTAAACTCTGTATGGTTGACGTGGTTGATTCTTCTTTGCTGTTGTTTTAAATTCTCAAATGTCTTTCTTGGTCAATGGATTATGGGCTGTTAAATCTGAATAAAGTGAAAGAGTCTTTGTTCAGGCAGGCAGCCCTTTTGTTAGCTCCATGTGGCTCAGGTGTGAGAGCCCCTTCCTCCAGAATGGACCTTGCAAAAGGAACTCCATTCTCTTCTTTTGTTATCTCTGTTTGCCCAACCCTTGTGGATAAAAAAACCTTCTTCTGAAATCTTCAAGAAGATACAGTCTAGCCCCTGGTACCCCCGAGGCTCTATGTCCCATCTAGGTGTCAGATTCCCAGTTAAGATGTGAGCTACACCAGTTTGGTGCAGTGGCTAGGAGTGCCGATTCTAATCTGGAAGAACTGGGTTTGATTCCCCACTCGTCCACATGCAGCTGCTGGGTAACCTTGGGCAAGCCACAGTTCTCTCAGAGCTGTTCACTCAAGAACAGTTTTCTCAGGACTTCCGTTTTTTGGTGGCACAATAGCGGACACAATCCTGATGAGCTCCCGGGATTCAAACGCCAGCGGTTAGGAGGGGGTGTGATTGTCCACTACCCCCCCGGAGCCCTTGGGTATGGGCTCCTAGCCATGGGGCTTTTGAGGGATTGCCTCTTTTCTGGCTCGATGCTGGGGAATCAAGGCTTCCCTCCGCCCTGAAGGTCCTGCTGCTGTGCAACCGTATGGCTCTACAGTCGCTGACCGGGACAAGCGTGTGAAGATTGGGCATTTTACACGTACCTGAGGCGGGTCTTAGAACCAACAATGAACTGTGAGTCATGGTGAAAGCAAAACAGCTTTTGCAACTATAAATGGAACTACAGCTTCATCCTGAGATTCCAAGGGGTTCCTGAGACAAAAGGAGAGAATCTAAAACAAGTATTGGGTGATCTACTTGCACCAGTGGCAGATTTGAAAATGGAGTATCTTCAAAGTGAAATGGATGTGGTCTACAGATCATATTCTGAATATATTAAGAAAAATAATCTGCCTGGAGAAATAGTGGTTAAATTCTCAAAAATACATGTGAGGGACCAGATCTTGAAAACAACATCAGGAACACCCCTGAAAATCAATGGTAATACCATACGGATACTAAAAGACATTCCATTTGAAATTAGAAAGAAGAGGAAGATATTCAAAGACTTGGCATTGTTTTTTTACAAACAAACAACATACAGTACAAATGGTTGGTTCCTGAAGGCTTACTCTTCAGAATAAATGAAAAAACAAGAAAGAATTGACTCTGTTAAGAATGCAAATGAGTTCTTGAAGCAGCAACTGGGAAGGTCCGGAGAAGACGACAAAGATGAAGATCAGGATAAAGAAAGTGGTGAAAACTCTTCTTCAATGACTGAGGAGGACTCTGATTCAGAGTTGGGGGCTGCAGGCCCCAAAACAGACTATGATTTGAGGAAAGGAAATGCCAAGAAATGAGATGCGGAGGAACTCTGAATTCCAACTTTAAGAAGCTACATTTATCTTTTTTTTAGTTTGATGCTTTTGTGATTGCCTTAAACAGTAATTGATATCGGGTTTGGGGGAATATTGGCTAGATTTAAACATTCAAGATCATTGTATGATTAATAGATTAGAGTAATCATTTTATAAGCTTATGTAATGATCTTCACTACTTGGGTTTTTAGTGGTTAACTTTTCTTTCTCCCGTAGATATTAGATTCCCTTTCCTATTTTCTTTCTAGTTTATAGAAACGCAATAAAAAAATCCTCTTCAGGGGCCAAAAAAAAAAAAGAACAGTTCTCACAGAGCTCTCTTAGCTCCACCTACCTTACAATGTGACTGTTTTGAAGTGGGGAAGGGAAGGGGATTGTAAGCCACTCAGAGACTCCAAGTGAAGGGTGGGGTATAAATCCAATCTCCTCCTCCTCCTCTTCTTCTTTTTCAGGCAGGAAGGCTATTAGTATGTCCAGAGGTTTGATGACTGGTACTTGGCATGGCTTGGGAGTGATTGACTTTCCCTTCCTCTGTGTCTTCAGCTAAGACAGAGAAAAACTTTTAAATCTCATTGTGGATGTTTTAATGTGGCCAAACCTCCAAAGAAATTCATTTCTCCACAGGTAGGTTGAGCTCAGGGCTGTCAGTCCTTGGCTGCCACCACCAAGGGCATTGGGAGGACAGGATGCAGGTACATAACTGGAAGTGATGTCACTCACAGCATCATGCGATGCCATCCCCCCCCCTCGTTTCTGCTCCCACCATTCCATGAAGCCCAGAGTGGGAGAGTGGAAGGTTGCTTGCCCATTAAACTATAAGACAGTGACTGGCCCAGAGTCACCTACCAAGCTTCATGGCAGAGTAAGGATTTGAACTCAGGTCTTCTAGACCCTAGTCTGATGCTCTAAACATTCTTTCATCGTCAATTCTGTTTTTGCACTTATGGAGAAAGCAGAACTAAGGCATGAGGAATTGTCAAGGACAGCAAAATTCATCCAAGGGGCTCGGTCTTGGCAGCAGTGTGTGTGTGTGTGTGTGTGTGTGTGTGTGTGCACGTATGAAGTGTCATCAAGTCACTTCCAACTCATGGTGACTCTATTAATGAACATCTCAGGTTGGGTCTTCCTCTTCTCCTGCTGCCTTTTCCTAGCATGATTGTCTTCTCCAGTGACTCTTGTCTTCTCATAATGTGACCAAAGTCTGATAGCCTCCGTTTAGTCATTTTGGCTCCTAGGGAGAGTTCAGCCTTGATTGGGTATAGAACCCACTTATGGTGGTACATGGTATCCGTCAAACTCTCCTCCAATGCCAGCATTTGGTGGTTAGGAGCGCGGACTCTAATCTGGGAGAACTGGGTTTGATTTCCCACTCCTCCACATGCAGCTGCTGGTATGACCTTGGGTCAGTCATACGTTCTTTCAGAGCTGTTGTCTCAAGAGCAGATCTCAAGAGAGCTTTCTCAGCCCCACCTACCTCACAGGATGTTTGTTGTGGGGAGAGGAAGGGAAAGGGATTGTAAGTCACTTTGAGATTCCTTCAGGTAGTGAAAGTCGGGCTATAAATCCAATCTCCTCCTCCTCTTCCTCTTCCTCTTCCTCTTCCTCCTCCTCCTCCTCCTCCTCCTCCTCATAGAACAATCCAAAACCTTAGTTAGGCATTCACTCCAAACTAAGTTGAAGTTTTGTTCTGTATTTTCTGTCTTAAGTACAAAAGCTCAAACTTATTTTATCCTGCACGGTTGGCAAGTGTGTGATATTTTTGTCCAAACAGCGGGAGGCTTCTAATGTAGAAGATCTGCAGGAAGAAAATAATTGCTTATCATAGAACAACTGACAGTAAGGAGAAGAGGATATTATTAAAATAAGTGCATGTAGAGGACAACGGGAGACCTCTAATAGTATTCTTTGATATTTCCTGCCTTTCACTTAAATTAGAGTGCTAGGTTGTTTTCCCCCCCCTCTAATATTGTGCAAAAACCTATTTCGTTCTCATAATTTAATTAGCAGGTTTCATGACCATATAAATAGGGTGTCCGGAGCTTTTGTTTCATAAAGTGTGTGCCACTAAAGGAAAATGGGATTGGAATGAGCTGTGGTCATTTCCATTTGATGATCAAAGCATAGAATGACAGCTGGGGAACCATCAAGCAATGAAAGCCCATCTGAAATCCATAGGAAAAGGGTATTGCTAGCAAGGGAAATACTCCGGCGTATATAGAGCAAATTAATGCAAGGCAATTGGAAAGATAAAAGTATCCAAAGCACTGGTTTCAATGAGCCATTATTTTCAGTGCTGTACATAGAGTTGGTGGGCCAGAGTGGTGATGACTAAACTGAAGGGCAACCAACATTGTAGCAGAATGGGCCTGCCCTGGCATGCAGGCCCAATTCTGCCCTGCCCTCCTAGATTTCCTGAACATCTGGAGAGGCTTTTCTTCCACCCTCGGGTAGCTCACCACCACCACCTGACCTTTGCATGGAATCACCCACTGGGAGGGTCAGGACTCCTGGCTTCCCTTCCAAGTTTTGAGGACTTGCCTGTGTGTCACCATGGGGACAGTTTACTGCCTTGCATGCCCCTGGAGGAATAGCCACTTGCCAATTGCAGCCTTCCCCCATGGTTGAGGTCTATGTGGTACAGAGAACCACCAACAGCATCAAAAGTTATAAAGTATTTATTAAAAAGAAAATGTTTACAAGAGGAGGAGGAGGACGAAGAGGAAGAGGAGGATAAAGAAGAAGAAGAGGAGGAGGATATTGGATTTATACCCCACCCTTCACTCAGAGTCTCAGAGTGGCTTACAAACTCCTTCCCCTTTCCCTCCCCACAACAGACACCCTCTGAGGTAGGTGGGGCTGAGGGAGCTCTTTCCAGAATTGTCCTTGAGAGGACAGCTCTGACAGAACTATGGCTTGCCCATACAGCAGCTGCAAGTGGAGGAGTGGGGAATCAAACCCGGTTCTCCTAAATTAGAGTCCACACACTTAACCACTACACAAAAACTGGCTCAAACAAGCATACTTTCAGCTAGGGTTGCCAGGTCCAATTGTTGCCCTAATGAGGGGATTGGGGGGGGGCGGTGGTCTGGGAGTGGGCGGGAACATTGTGCAATGTGCATACATCACCCGGAAATGGTGTAGGCATAATGGTGATATTGGGGGTGGTACAAATCTCTATGGTAAAATTGTCCTCAAACTATATAGTTTTGCCTCCAAACCAAAGTGTCATTCCCACATCACTAACGTGACATCAGTGCATCACACATGACATCACTGTTTGGGGCGGATGGGGGAATTTCCTCCTGCCAGCCAGATGGCCACCAGCAGGCAGGAGGCCATGAAAGCAGGGGGTCCCCACCCCCACCTGGGGAACAGTAACCCTACTTTTAGCACAGCACCAGATTAAGTGAGGGATTCCAAAATAAATGGATAAAATGCAAATCCTCTGTCCCTCTCTCTATACATGCCTTATCAGATGTTAAAACATAGGGCAGGCTCTTTAGCTTAGGAGTTCTAGATCTCTAGCAAGTTCCCATAACCTTGAATGGCTCTTTAGCACAGCACATGTTCAAAATAGTTTTCTCCCCCAGACTTCAGCTAAGAGATCTGCCTCCTCTGATGGATCCAGTGTGAAAAAGCCCCTCTTCCTGCTGCAAGGAGTTTCTATCATATCTGTTTCTCCACCCACTGACCTGGTCACGCCAGGTCAAAGAGGCATTTCCTGGAGACTTTCTAGTATTCTAATCCTCCAAAATTCTGTTCCCTGCTTGGAGAACGGGGAGAGCTTGACCCACCTATTGTCTCCACCTAGACCTATTTAGCATTTCTTAAGCGGTAGGACTGACTTTCTCCTTCCCAGCCTGTTTTCTGCCCAGGGGGGAAGAACCCTGTTAAAACCCAAGGTGGAGGCTTTGCTCATCTCAAATCTCCCAGGGAATTTATTTATGCCAGCAAGACGGGGCTCTTCCACCAGGCTTTCAACTAGGAGCCACCCACCACTACTACCAATGAGAGAATTATCCTTCTCCCATAATACCGGGACTCTTGTTGGACAATTCTAAGGCAGAGTTACATCCTTGTAATCCAACTGGGGTGAATCCTGCTCCTGTCCTGCCACTTCACTGAGCAAGTTCTGTCTGTATTAGAAGAAGAAGAAGAAGAAGAGATTGGATTTATACCCTGCCCTTCACTTGGAGTCTCAGAGCGGCTTACAAACTCCTTTCCCTCCCCCTCCCCACAACAGACACCCTGTGAGGTGGGTGGGGCTGAGAGAGCTCTGACACAAACTGCTCGTTCAGGAACAGCTGTGCCAGAGCTTGTGACTGACCCAAGGTCACATCAGCAGGTGCAACTGGAGGAGTGGGGAATTACCCGATTCTCCCAGATTAGAGTCCGCACACTTAACCACTACACCAAACTGACTCTCATATCTGTGCCCACCATTAAAATATTTATACCCACCATTTTCTTCCAGTTCATGTTTGAAGCCTTCCTCCAAGAAGGAGAGCCCTTCTCCAATTGAAGGTGCTCTTCCATTGGTAGAAGAGCCACCTAAATGGGAAGACAGTTCCATAAGCTGTAGGAGGGGTTTCCTGGCCCGTAGCTATGGTGGGGCTATCCAGGGCTCTGCCCCCTTTCTTACAGGTGATGCACCAATCTGTGACCTGTGTGTCCCCAGGGCTGAATTGGAAACAAACAGGCAGAGTCCAATGAGCTAGATGAAGATCTGATTATTGCAATTGAAACAGGAGATACAGGGCTGAGTACCTTTAGGTCCCTCAGCAACACCAAACTGTATCCTGCCGTAACCTGGAAGTGCAAAAGGTCTTATACCCCAAGTGACATCACATATCATTTACACATTAAAGAATCTCTAATTGGTACCATGCAGGTAACATCATGGATGCATCATTTGACTCTAAACTTCTCTATTGGTCTCTCCTTATACTGATTATGTATGTCAGTTATTACATTTGCTTATCTGGTTTTTGGAACGATGGGAAACATTAGAGAACACTGAGACCCTCTCTGGCCTGAGCGAGGCTAACCTCCCTCCTCGCCTTTCGGAGAGCTAGCTGTTAAGGGCTGTGATTCACATTAAGCTTAGTTCTTGGCAGGTTTCCTGGTACCAGATTCTCCGTCCTACAAAGGAACTAATTGTTTGGGGAACACTCATAACCTTCGCTGCTGGCATGCATGCAGCTTAAGCATTCCATTTTATTGCATCCTAGTTCCATCTACAGAGGCTTCTTATAGTACTTAAAGTAACTTCTCATACAAAAAAATGCAATTGTAAAATATATATGTTCTACTATAGATTTCAATCTGGGCTAAATACCAAAATCTGAATATACTATGATTAAACTCTTATGAAGTCACAGTGACAGCTGTCAATACATGTCAAAGGAGATGTCAGAAATGACATTCATTTTTCTCTTGTCCTACAAAGGGACAGCCCTGCAAGATTTCTCCCTGAAATCCCTTTTTTGTGTGTGTCTTTTAAAACATTTTTTAAGGTGTGCACTCCTGAAGCCACTAGAGAATGGGATCCCACCCCCTCCAGAAATCACAGCGAAGCTATTCAGCTACGGTGAGGCTTGGAGATATCTGAAGGGGGGTCCCTCCTCCTCCTCCCCTTCCTTCTCCTGGCCAGCTCACTTCAATGCATCCCTCCTTACATCCTTCCCCGCCCGGCAGCCCAAGCCTCACTGGGGCTTGACATTTGTCGAGGCGAGGACTGGAGGGTGCGTTTTTATGCCCCGTGAGTGTTGTATGCATAAGGAGAACGTTGAACCCAAGCCCCCTGAATTTTTTAAAAGCCCCTGGAGAAAAAAACAAAAAAAAGCTATGGGCCTGTATCTGGTGGGTAGTTGGATCCATACCACTGACTACAATGGACTTACAGTGCAGAGTTACTCTA
Source organism: Gekko japonicus (assembly GCF_001447785.1). Classification (NCBI taxonomy): domain Eukaryota; kingdom Metazoa; phylum Chordata; class Lepidosauria; order Squamata; family Gekkonidae; genus Gekko; species Gekko japonicus. Next base: position 18,428 of record NW_015177197.1, read on the forward strand.
GACAAGGGGTGGCCAAACTTGCTTAACATAAGAGCCACACAGAATAAACATCAGATATTTGAGAGCCACAAGACATGAACAAATATCACACACACATTTTTATTGGGGAAAAAACATGCAGACTTGCTTTTTACCAACATTAAATGAGATTGCCAAAAATGAAAACCAAATATTAATAATGATATTCATTTGTCCAATGATATTTATTTATTTATTTATTTATTTATTTTATTTATACCTTCGGCTTATATACCACCCTGACCCCGGTATAGTGGTTCTAACCAACCAATTAACCTGACTAGGGCCACATTGTCTATAGGGTGGTGACTGCCTACCAGCACCCTGGGCTCGTTGTCATCCGGCTTCCTTTCGCGGCTTCAGATATTGACGTCCTGGTGCCCTTTCTGGAGCCGATCTTCCCCAAGCAGCTTCCTCCGGCAGGTCTCGTCTTAGCGCGTGGCTCTGTGTTGGCTGCAGTTCCGGCTACTGTCCACAGGTGGCTCCGCCATGCTGCGCCGCACGTCACCACACTCTTCAAGGCTCCACTTTCTCCGGGCTCCGCCTCCGACATTGCTCCACCGGGTTTCCAGGAAGTGCTCCGCCGCCATCCTTGCCGCCTGCCGCCGAGCCCTTTACCTCACAAGGAGGAGGGGTGCCCCCTTCTAAGAGAGAGAGGTGGAAAGAAAGAATGGAAGAGGTGGAAAGGGCATGCCTCCCCTTCACTTCCCCAGCCACCCTGCCGGGAGCCACACAATACATATGAAAGAGCCGCATGCGGCTCCCGAGCCATCGTTTGGCCACCTCTGCTCTAGACTAAGCCCATTGATTTCAATGGAACTTCAACTGGAATAACACTGCCTTAAGAACATAAGAACATAAGAGACGCCAATGTTAGATCAGGCCAAAGGCCCATCCAGTCCAACACTCTGTGTCACACAGTGGCCAGAAATACCAGTGCCATCAGGAGGTCCAACAGGGGCCAGGACATTAGAAGCCCTCCCACTGTTCACCCCCCCAAGCACCAAGATGACAGAGCTTCCCTTGCCCCAGAGTCCCTATCTATACCTTGTGGCTAATAGCCACTGATGGACCTCTGCTCCATATGCTTATCTAATTCCCTTTTGAAGCCGTCCATGCTTGTAGCCGCCACCACTTCCTGTGGCAGTGAATTCCAAGTGTTAATCACTCTTTGGGTGAAGAAGTACTTCCTTTTATCCGTTCTAACCCGACCGCTCAGCAATTTCATGGAGTGCCCACGAGTTCTTGCCTTGGATGTCCTGTTAGATGGGTCTAATAGTGCTTAGAATTGTATGGATGGACACCAAATTGGGCAATATTTCTGGGACAGGCTAACAAAAGGATTCAAGAAGAGATCAACTGAGAATTTGTAGCCATGAGAGCGTGGGACATGGCTTATAGCGATGTACATCTTCAGGGTCCCAGAGTCGATTCCCATCAATTCCTGGCATCTCCAGGTAAAGGAATCAGGTGGTGCGTGATATAAAAGAAAAAGATCATACAAGTACAACAAGGAAAGACCAATACTGTGCATTGCATCTATATCATTTGCAATGGCATGAATAGATTTACATGAGTAACTGTGCTGGATTACCCCCTCCATTTTTCAAAATTAATTTAACTGGTGGTTTCATCGAATCATTACGGAATTAACTGATGGAAATAATGCAATATCTTAATATGGATGACATTTTCAGGCTGTTTAGGAAAGTCACAATTTCTCTTAGCCATCTAACACAGATAAATCACCTATCATTTGAGAACCTATCAATACTCCTCTGCTTGAATCAAGATGTATATATCGATTCTTTCCAATGGATCCTCTGCAATTAAAAACAAAACAAAGCAACCCTCCCTCTATCGAGGGCTGGTCACTGCAATGAAAATCTGATTAAAACCCCCACATTTTAAGCAGTGATTAATGAACTCATTAATTCCCACAACCAACTAATGTATTGTTTTCTGCACTTAGTAATATAAGGTGCAAAACAAATTCTGATTCCCAGGTATCAGAAGAAGTGTGCAGTGACTCACGAAAGCTCATACCCTGCTACACATTTTGTTAGTCTTTAAGGTGCTCCTGGACTCTTTTTCTGCTGCTACAGACAGACTAACACAGCTACCCATCTTGATGAATTCCCCAGAAAACCTTTGGTTGTGGAGTGGAAGTAGGGTTCATAGGTCCCCTCGTTGATCCGGCAGGGGAATTTGGGGGCATTCTGGGAGTGGGTGGGGACATGCAATGTCATGTGACACAATGACATCACCCAGAACTGACGTCTTCAAGTTGGCAATGCTGGGGCAATGCTCTGGTTTTGGGGTGAAAGTCTATGGCACATTTGCCCTCAACCCATTGAGTTTTGCCCAAAAACCAGAGCGCCCCAGCGTGACACCCCCCAACACGATGACGTTACTTCCGGGTGATGTCATCACACCAGGGGTGTTGCATGGGGGTGTCCCTGTTTAGAGGTTGGGTTTCCCCTGCTGGCCAGCTGGTCTGCAGTGGGGAAAAGTCCCCGAAAGTGGGGAATCCCCCACTCAGCCCTGGGGGCTAGCAACCCTTAGTGGAAGGGGCATGTTTAGCTTTGGTGAAGCAGCTGTCCGACATGTGGCTGAAGAGGACTACATCACATTTGACAGTTCATATACATAGAATCGTAGTGTTGGAAGGGGCCATACAGACCCTCTAGTCCAACCCCCTGCCCAATGCAGGACCAGCCTCAAGCATCCCTGACAAATATTCGTCCAGCCTCTTCTTGAAAGCTGTCAGTGAAGGGGAGCTCACCACCTCCCTAGGCAGCCGATTCCACCTTTGAATCACTCTGACCATAAAAAAGTGTTTCCTAATATCCAGCCGATACCTTTCTGCATGTAATTTAAACCCGTCGCTTCAAGTCCTCTCCTCTGCTGCCAACTGGAACAGCTCCTTGCTCTCCTCCAAATGACGGCCTTTCAAATATTGAAAGAGAGCAATCATGCCCCCCCCTCAATCTCCTCTTCTCCAAACAAAACATTCCCAAGGCCCTCAGCCTTTCCTCGTAGGGCTCAGTCTCCAGACCCCTGATCATCCTCGTCGCTCTCTTCTGAACCCTCTCGATTTTGCCCACATCCTTTTTGAACTGAGGCCTCCGGAACTGCACACAGGACTCCAGGTGCGGCCAGACCAAGGCAGTATACAGTATACAGAGGAGGAGGAGGAGGAGGAGGAGGAGGAGGAGATTTATACCCCGCCCTTCACCACCCACAGGTGTCTCAGAGCAGTTTACAAACTCCTTTTCCCTTCCCCTCCCCACAACAGACACCCTGTGAGGTAGGTGGGGCTGAGAGAGCTCTGACAGAAACTGCTCTTTTCCAAGAACAGCTGTGCCAGAACTACGGCTTGCCCGAGGTCATCCAGTCAGGTGCAAGTGGAGGAGTGGGGAATCAAACCCGGTTCTCCCAGATTAGATTCCGCGCACTTAACCATGACACCAGACAGCCAGCGTCAGCATACCCTGAGGTGGGAAACTGCCAGGGCCCTGGGCTTCAGGTGGGGCCCACTGCTGTCAACCCCTCCACTCACTCATTTGCTAGCTCTCTGTGTGCCCCCAGATACACTCAGTGCCCAGAGCCACTGGGGAAAGGACAGCAGGCAGTGGTGAGCCTGGGAAGTGGGGAAGCTCACAAGCGGGCACTGGAAGGACACATAGAGAGTTGGGAGGAATGCAGGTAGGGGCAAGGAGCATCAGTGAGAGGAGCTGGTGATGGGTAGAAGAAGGTAGAGGGGAGTGGGGGCCCTGAGATCCATGGAGCCTGCCAGGGCTCTTTTTGTAGAAAAAGCCCAGCAGGAACTCATTAGCATAATAGGCCACACCCAACTGCAGAAACTCATTAGCATATTAGGCCACACCCCTGACAGCACAGCTCATTAGCACATTAGGCCGCACCCCACATGTTACCAGAAGTGTGCTCATCCAGCCACACCCACCTTTTGCTTCTTATTCTGTTTACCTTGTTTGTTGTCAAAACCCAGGGATTTTTTTGTAGCAGGAACTCCTTTGCATGTTAGGCCACACACCCCTAATGTAGCCAATCCTAATGAGTTTCTGCTGTTGGGTGTGGCCTATTATGCTAATGAGTTCCTACTGGGCGTGGCCAACTCGGGAGCCAGCCAGAACTCCGTTCCTGTGCGTTCCTGCCCAAAAATAGCCCTGGAGCCAGCCCTGATTTAGGATCAATGGTCCCTCTAAACTATGGAGCCCTGTGAGCAAAAAGTCTACTTTGTGAACTACCAGCATTAAAGTAGTGAGCGAGCGATTCGGCTACTGCCTAAACTAGTTTGCTCTGGAGCCCTCCTTCCTGAGCTCAGGCAAAAAGGTGTGAGCCGGAGGCTACGAAACTGTGAGCTAGCTCACACTAACTCTGCTAAGAGGGAACACTGTTTAGGATGTTCCCGTGCTGCCTCTTCAGAGCTCTGCTCAAGGCAACTTACAATTTGGTACCACAATATTAAAGACAGGCCATTAGAAATGAGGCACTGGATATAAAACATAACAAAAAAAAAGGTATCCGTAAAACAGGAGGCGGCCAGTTCAAAGCTGGAAAGAGAGAAACCTCCACTAAAAGCTAAGGTTAGAAAGATGTGTTTAGGCCGGAGCCTAAAATGAAGTAAAGGAGGCGCCTCAAGGAGGAGGGTGTTCCTGAGGCAAGGGGCCACCAGAGAAAAGGCCCAGTTTCTACTCACAATCCACCTTACCTGTGAAGGTGGGGGCAGAGCAGGCCTATTTGTGGGCAGGAACGCACAGGAACGGAGTTCCGGCTGGCTCCCGAGTTGGCCATGCCCAGCAGGAACTCATTAGCATAATAGGCCACACCCAACAGCAGGAACTCATTAGGATTGGCTATATTAGGGGTGTGTGGCCTAACATGCAAAGGAGTTCCTGCTACAAAAAAGGCCCTGGGTTTTGACAACAAAAAAGCCCTGGGGCAAAGATAGCAAGACTTGAGAGGCAGATCTTAATTGGTGGGCAGGATAGTGTGGGAGAAGACAGTTCTTCGAGCAGTCTGGTCCCAAGCCCCTTTGTGTCTTTAAGGTAGGAACGGGGAAGCAAGATTCAAAATCATTCCCAGGCCTAGCAGGAAATACTTGTTTGTATTCTTCCTTGCTGATTTGTCTCGAAGGGGAGGAAAGGGAGGGAGAAAGATATGTGGCTAGGATCCAGGATCAGATGGAACACCATCCTTCCCTTTAGTTATTGTGCTTTCTCTAACCTTTTAAAGAGTTGCATGGCTCTAGAAGAAAATTCACCTGGATGTTACCAATAGGAGTTATTCAAATTCTGATTGCGTGTTTAAATGTTTCTTGTATGTTTTTTTTTAAATAGCTAGAATAGAACCCTTTTCCATGATACTAGTTTCCAGGCAGCAGAAAATAGCAAGAGTCCAGTAGCATCTTAAACAGGAGGAGGAGGAGATTGGATTTATACCTCACCCTTCACTACCCAAAGGAGTCTATATCCCAGTAAGACTACAGTCTGGTTTCATGTAGAATATTACCACTGCCCATTTCTCTAATAAGTTCTAGAATAAGTTGTAGAACAACAGCAACGACAACAATAATACCAAGGATGAAACAGTTGACCACATGGTCAGTGCCTGCGGTAAAATAGCTCAAGCTGACTATAAAGAACATCACAATAGAGTTGCGACTATGTCGCACTGGAATCTTTGCAAGAAGTGTGGCTTACCATGCTAGAAATTCATGGAACCAAAAACCAGACAAGATCATGGAGAACAATGAAACAAAGATTTGTTTGGACTTCCGATTACAAAAAGGTAAACATCTGGACCATAACAGCCCTGATATCAAAATTGTGGGCGGTGGGGGTGAGAAATAGGGTTTGGATCATTGCCATCGCAATCCCAGGAGACAGCAGAACAGAAAAGAAAGAACAGGAGAAGATCACAAAAACCAAGACCTATTAATAGAGTTAGAGAGCCTCTGGGGAAAGAAGGTGACCATCGTGCCATTTTCATTGGACCTCTTGGAGCAGTGCCTGGAAGTCTCAAGCAACACGTGGACATTCTGGGCATTGAGCAAACATCACCAGCTCAGCTCCAGAAGACAGTGTTGCTTGGAACAGCAAAAATCCTGTGAAGATACCTCTGCATATCCCAAGAACGTGGCTAGATTTCAAATTGCAGAACATCATCTATCAGTCAAATATCTGTGACAAATAATACTAATACTAATCATAATAATAGATGATGATGATGATGTGTGTAAAGTGCCATCAAGATGCAGCTGACTTACAGCAACCCTGTGCTAGAGATGAGCAGAGGTGGTTTGCCGTTGCCTTCCTCTGCGTAGTGACTCTGGACTCCCATGGTGGTCTGACCAAGAGAGAGATCTTGGAATTGTAGTAGATAACTCACTGAAAATGTCGAGACAGTGTGCAACTGCAGTAAAAAAGGCCAATGCTATACTGGGGATTGTTAGGAAGGGTATTGAAAACAGATCAGCCAATTTCATAATGCCCCTGTATAAATCAATAGTGCAACCTCATTTGGAATACTGTGTGTGCAGCTGACTTACAGCAACCCTGTGCTAGAGATGAGCAGAGGTGGTTTGCCGTTGCCTTCCTCTGCGTAGTGACTCTGGACTCCCATGGTGGTCTGACCAAGAGAGAGATCTTGGAATTGTAGGAGATAACTCACTGAAAATGTCGAGACAGTGTGCAACTGCAGTAAAAAAGGCCAATGCTATGCTGGGGATTGTTAGGAAGTGTACTGAAAACAGATCAACCAATATCATAATGCCCCTATATAAATCAATGGTGCGACCTCATTTGGAATACTGTGTGCAGTTCTGATCACCACACCTTAAAAAGAATATTATAGCTTTGGGAAAAGTGCAGAAAAGGGCAACTAGAATGATAAAAGGGTTGGAACACTTTCCCTATGAAGAAAGGTTAAAGCGTTTGGGGCTCTTTAGCTTGGAGAAATGACAGCTGAAGGGTGACATGGTTGAGGTTTATGAGATTGTGTATGGGATAAAGCAGGTCGAGAAAGAGGTACTTTTCTCCCTTTCTCACAATACAAGAACTCGTGGGCACTCCATGAAATTGCCAAGCGGTCGGGTTAAAACAGATAAAAGGAAGTACTTCTTCACCCAAAGAGTGATTAACACATGGAATTTACTGCCACAGGAGGTGGTGGCAGCTACAAGCATGGGCAGCTTCAAGAGGGAATTAGATAAGCATATGGAGCAGAAGTCCATCAGTGGCTATTAGCCACAAGGTATAGATAGGAACTCTCAGGCTGGGGCAAGTGATGCTCTGTATTCTTGTTGCTTGGTGGGGGGGACAACAGTGGGAGGGCTCCTAGTGTCCTGGACCCACTGGGGGACCTCCTAGTGGCACCTGGTGTTTTTGGCCACTGTGTGACAGAGTGTTGGACTGGATGGGATATTGGCCTGATCCAACATTGGCTTCTCTTATGTTCCCTTCTAAATACTAACCAGAACTGACTCTGCTTAGCTACTGAAATCTGACAAAATCAGTCTAGCCTGGGCTATTCAGTGATGATGATAATAGCATAACATAACACATCAAAGTTGGATATAATAGTGTATATTTTTCCTGTCCAACTGGCATGGAATGGAGAAAGAACCTGCAAGGGGCGGATGTTGGCTGGGTGCTTTGTGAATGGCAGCCAACACAGAGAGACCCAAGAAGGTCAATTAAGCTGCCTTAAATGCCTCTTAGGAACTGGTATTGGCTGGGACATTCAACCACCCACCCATCCCTTTAAAACTGCATTGTGGGAGTAGCTAGGATGAGTGAGAATTCTGGAGGGCACCGTTTGAAGTTAACTGTGGATGTGGCATGTTTGTTCACCCACTCCACATTGCTGCAAAGGGGGTGCCCACCTCATACGTTTGGAAGTGCCTGACGCACCAGTGATTTGGCATCACCCCTGGCATGTTAAATATCTCAGTGAAAGTAACGACACTGTGCATGCATTAACTGTAACAACAGTTCAGAAAGATACTGGGGAGTTAAGGAGTGTGGTCTACATGACAGTGTATAGTTCATATTGTCTACTGTAGTAAGTAGCATCCTGTCTCTCTATATAATAATTCTGTTTTGGTCATGGACTCTCCTGAACATTCCACACACTCCCAAATCAGTTGGCTCCCTGATCTGTCACTCAGAAGCTGTCCCTGTCCACTGGCTGCGTTGCTTGAGTCTCGCCTCCAATATTCTAAACAGTTTGCTGTTCCTCTCCCCCCAATAGCCAGTCGGAACACAGAGGTCATTTGCATATGCGGCCTGATTGGCCTTTGCTTCTAACATTCTAAACAGTTTGCTGTTGCTGTTGGGAGTAATTGAATGTGTCCAGAGGTAAAATACATATTCCAATTTTGCCTTAAACAGTCACTGCAGTTGCCAAAATGCATATCCCAGTCTTCCCTTAAATGGTCACTGGAGTTGCCAATCTCCCTGTGGGGCCTGGAGATCTCCCAGAAATCATCATGTTCCCCAGCCACATCACATAATTTTCCCTAAAAAGAAAATTTCCCAGCTATTACAAGGCTGCTTTGGGCAGGGGAATCTATGGAATTATACCCTGCTGAGGTCCCTCCGCACCCCAAACCCTGCCCTCCCCAGGCTCTACTCCTCAAATCTACAGGTATTTCCCAACCCAGAGTTGGCAACCCTGTAACTGGCTATGGAACCGCTTTCCTGACCCTTGGAACCCAGAAGACATGGCAGAGGAAGAGGTGCTTTTCTACCTTAGCGGCCACTGCATAACCCCAAATCAACATAAGTCAGGAGTGGAGGGAACCATACCTGTTACCATGAGGCTGTCCTCCCATACTACCCACTTGGGGCAGCAAAATGACTTGAGACAGCCCTGCCTTATAGCAAAGCAGAAGGAAATAAACATGGCTTGCCTCCCTCTATTTTCCCCTTCCCTCTGCCGCCCCACCAGCCACAACCGGGACACTCACCTGGAGCTTCCTTCTAGAGCTCATCGTATTTCTTCCCACAACGGGCCTTACTCCTAGTCATTTAATATTTGCATCAGTTCTGTTTGTATTTCTGATTGGTTCCCGATTGCTACAATTCAAATCCTGTTGCATTGTTCATTAGACATCTCAGCCTGTTGATTGTATAGATTTATTCTGTTGTAATCTGCCTTGAGTCCCAGGGAGGAAGGGAGGGAGGGAGGGAGGGAGGGAG
>NW_015177197.1:27870-34699 GCF_001447785.1 Gekko japonicus
AAGGAAGGAAGGAAGGAAGGAAGGAAGGAAGGAAGGACTGCGGAAGTTGGGCACAGTTCCCAGAATTTGGCATAGAATCATTTCACTTTTAACCCAATTTTTTCAAAAACGAATCATCCCATTCCATCTGGGTCAGATTATGTGGTAAAAGTGATCTTAACCCCCCCCCTAAAAACGAAAACAGTTTTATGCTGCCTTTCCGTATGATCAGGGTCCACAAGACTCTGAACTCTGAAAGAAAAACAACAACAACAGTCGAGCAATTAAAATACAGTTCAAATCATAAAATAATTCAATTAAAAACACATATAAACAAACAGTATTAGAAGGAGGGCAAGTAACTGTTATTGGGGGCAATGTTCCCTCTAAGCTGTGGAGCCCTTTAAGCAAAAATTCTACTTTGTGAGCTATTGGTATTAAAGTTGTGAGCAAGTTATTTGGCTGCTGCTTAAATTAGTTTGCACTGGAGCCATCTTTCCTGAGCTAAGACAAAAATGTGTGAGCCAGAGGCTAAAAAACTGTGAGCTAGCTCACACTAACTCAGCTTAGAGGGAACACTGATTGGGGGTATGGCAGATGAAAGGAAAAGTATTTACCTGATGACCTGCTGACCAAAGACACCGATAGAGGGAGACAGAAGGATCTCTCTGGGGGGGGGGGAGTTCCAAAGTTTTGGTGCCCCTTCGAACCCTTCGGCCCGTGATCCCTAGCCCACAGATGTCAAGTGATGTGAATCGGCCTTCTCCCTAGTTTGATTTCCTTGGTCGCTTCAATGGCCGGGTAATTTCTCATTCTGGACTAGCGGCCCATTAAGCCGTCCTTTAGGCCATAAATGGGAACGGCAGCAAATAGTTAAGACTAATCAAATGGCAGGCAGAGGAAGGATACGACCCCATTCGCCTACAATAGCGAGCAACAAATCGGAACCTGTGAGGGCTAATTTCGAGGAAATATGATCCCCCCCTCCCCCGAGCAAGGGAGACGGGAAGGGGTTTGCACTGACAGAGTGAAAAGATTTAAAATTAAATGTCACATGAATTATAGAAAGGTCTCACAGCTGATCTGGCCGTTGGCAAAAGATAAATAATACGTCTTTGGCAAAACAGAAGTAATAAGTCTTTCAGAAATATCATAATAACTTTGTGTTTGGGGTACACGGAGGCAGCCCGGTGGAAAACAGAAGGGAAGGAAGGCGGCGTGGTGTAGCCTGACCACTTACGGAGCATTTTGCCTCTCAAAACCACAAAGAAGCTCAGTTTAGATGTGGTGTGCTCTTTGTTGCAGACTCAAAACGCCCATTGGCTATGAAGGAATTACTTCGCCAGGAACACAGGTGGATCTTTAAATTAAACACCTTGATCCCCAATGGCTTAAATACTGATTTTGATTTAAGTTGTTTCTTATAAAATTCTGTAAAAAGTAGGTTATTTCAGGTCAGTTTTCCTTCCTTTGGTTTGTTGTTGTTGTTGTTGTTCAGTCGCACAGTCGAGTCCGACTCTTCGCGACCCCATGGACCAGCTCCCGCCAGGCCCTCCTGTCTTCCGCCGTCCTCTGAAGTTGGCTCAATTTCATGTTCGTTGCATCGATGACACTGTCCAACCATCTCATCCTTTGTCGTCCCCGTCTTCTTTGACCTTCAATCTTTCCCAGCATCAGGGTCTTCTCCAGGGAGTGTTCCCTTATCATTGGGTGGCCAAAGTATTTGAGCTTCAGTTTCAGTATCTGGCCTTCCAGGGAACAGTCAGGGTTGATTTCTTTAGTATTGACTGATGTGATCTTCTTTTAGTCCAAGGGACTCTCAAGAGTTTTAGGTTTGCCTACCTATAAAGGTTCCCTTGCTCGAAAGCCAGTCAAATCTGACTCTAGGGTTGCAGTGCTCATCTCCGTTTCAAAGCCGAAGAGCCAGCGCTGTCCGAAGACATTTCCGTGGTCATGTGGCCAGCATGACTAAACACCAAGGCGCACGGAATGGTACCTATTTATCTACTTGCAATTTCTTGCTTTCGAACTGCTAGGTTGGCAGGATTGCCTCCCTATACCTTGCGGCTAATGGCCACCGATGGATCTTTGCTCCATATGTTTATCCAATTTCCTCTTGAAGCTGTCCATGCTTGTAGCTGCCACCACCTCCTGTGGCAGTGAATTCCATGTGTTCATCACTCTTTGGGTGAAGAAGGACTTCCTTTTATCTGTTCTAAAGAGGAATGCCACCTCCAGCAGCTTTACAGAAACACCATAGCTGCCTCTGCAGGCTTTTTTGCCTACATTGCTTCATTTGCTATGGGGTCATTCATGGTCAGGGTGTGTATTTTTTTTGAAAAGATTTCTATCCCACCTTAACTCGCCAAACCCCAGGCAGCCAACAATACGATTTAATGGCTCCAAGGCAGCTAACAATGCAAATGTAATTACAAATTGAAAGCATTCAAAATGAAAAAGCACACAGCATTTTTTTTTAAATGCAAAGATTAGAATGAGTACAGTCAGATATGCCAAGCAGTTTGCATTCCTCCAAATGGACAGCCAGTGTAGTGTAGGGGACAGAGTGGCTGACTAGGACCCTAAGACTACCTGGGTTTGACTCCCCAGAGTCCCCACTTTGATCATGGAAGTTCACAGGCTGACCTTGGGTCTGTCCCAAAGTCTGCTCTCGCTCTTCACTACCCAAGGGAGCTCAGAGCGGCTTACAAACTCCTTTCCTTTCCCTTCCCCTCCCCACAACAGACACCCAGTGAGGTAGGCGAGGCTGAGAGAGCTCTGCTCAGAAACGGCTCTTTTTCAAGAACAGCTGTGCCAGAACTACGGCTTGCCCAAGGTCATCCAGCAGGTGCAAGAGGAGGAGTCGGGAATCAAACCTGGTTCTCCCAGATTAGAGTCCGTGCACTTAACCACTACACCAAACAACATAGCGCTCTGTAAACCACAGGTATCTTCCAAAATATCCCTCCCTTTCCTTTGTGTTCAGCATTGCAGACGCAAATCCTGGGCGTCATGTGACTGCTTGACATATTTTGCCCATTCCCAGGTGTGAATTCAATTCGGCAGTTCACATCACATTAGTGGCGTCCAAAGGATAGCTTGTGATGTGCAATTGACCTAGCGCACAGTTGGTTAGTTTCCAATCCATTAGTTCCCCCCACTCACATTTTTCACTTCATTACTTCACAGTTTGTTGGTTCATAATTTTCTGTCTCTTACAATCAGCTGAGGTGTTACATTCAGGAGAGGTTAAGCAAAGGTCGGAGAGGTGTAATTAAGCTATTGGTAGGAAAGAAAAGTGGGAGAGGGAAACCATGGGCCTTTTTAACTTGTTTAATGTATTTATTTTATTTTTTATTTTTTATTGCATTTCTATCCCGCCCTCCCTGCGAACGGGCTCAGGGCGGCTCACAAACAAGGGCTACATAAAACATTAAAACAAGATAAAACAAGTATACTTAACAGTAATAAAGTGCTCAGTGATCACATCGAGATGGTGACCTATAGGTGTTACCCAAAAGCCCGCTTCAGTGGTACCGACCCGTCGCAGTACTGTGGTTAGATTTTTATAATGGGCCATCCCATTACCTGTCATTGCCACGAGATAGTTGTTGTTGGTGGTGGTAATGGCGGCTCCTAATTGAAGGCCTGGTGGAAGAGCTCTGTCTTGCAGGCCCTGCGGAACTGCACAAGATCCCGCAGGGCCCTGATCTCCTCCGGGAGCTCAGTCCACCAGTAAGGAGCCGCCTTTTTAACTTGTTTAATGTATTTATTTTATTTTTTATTTATTATTGCATTTCTATCCCGCCCTCCCCGCGAACGGGCTCAGGGCGGCTCACAAACAAGGGCTACATGTGCCGGTATAAAACATTAAAACAAGATAAAACAAGTATACTTAACAGTAATAAAGTGCTCAGTGATCACATCGAGATGGTGACCTATAGGTGTTACCCAAAAGCCCGCTTCAGTGGTACCGACCCGTCGCAGTACTGTGGTTAGATTTTTATAATGGGCCATCCCATTACCTGTCATTGCCACGAGATAGTTGTTGTTGGTGGTGGTAATGGCGGCTCCTAATTGAAGGCCTGGTGGAAGAGCTCTGTCTTGCAGGCCCTGCGGAACTGCACAAGATCCCGCAGGGCCCTGATCTCCTCTGGGACCTCAGTCCACCAGTAAGGAGCCGCCACTGAGAAGGCCCTGGCTCTAGTGACCGTGAGCCTGGCCTCCTTAGGGCCTGGGATCACTAATCGATATTGGGCTCCAGACCGTAGTGCTCTCTGGGGTATGTATGGGGAAAGGCGGTCCCTCAAGTACGTCACACCCTGGCCATATAGGGCTTTAAAGGTAAGTATCAGCACCTTGAAGTGGATTTGGAAAGCTATTGGCAGCCAGTGCAGCGCTTTCAGCACAAGTTGGATGTGCTCCCATCTAGGGAGACCCATCAACTAAGATGTCTCGCCGGATCTTGGAAGCTAAGCAGGTTCGGCCCTGGTTAATATCTGGATGGCAGACTTCCAAGGAATACCAGGATTGTGACACTGAGGCAAGCAATGGCAAACCACCTCCAAATCTCTCTCTCTTTTTTTTAAAAAAACAAACAAACAATTTTATTAGGATATACCAATAAGTCAAACTGTACATCACCTTACAAACTGTCATATATCCCTTTCTCCTAATAACCCCACCTTCTGACTTCCCGCAGTGCTCCAACCTCCAGCCCAAATCTTATACTTTTTCTCTTTTTTCCCTTTTTCGTTAATAAAATTATCCAGGTAACATATCTTTTAACTATTGTTCTTATATGTTTAAACTTATTCTAAATGTCCTTCTATCTTCAATAGTTATCACAGCAAAATAGATTATTTTTTACATTCCAATATTTCTCTAAGTATTCTTTAAAGTCTTTCTAATCTGCAAAAAAATTCTTCTGCTTCCCGATTCTTAAGCTTTCTTGTCATTTCATCCATTTCAACCATAAAGAGTACCTTTTTTAACCACTCCCAAATTTCGGGAGTTCTTTCTTGTTTCCAGCATTGAGCATATGTCATTCTAGCAGTTGTAATCATATACCACATCAAAGTCCGTTTTGCAATGTTGACTTCTTCCATTTTAAGTCCCAGAGGTAGCATTTCAGGTTCCTTCTTAATTTTACATTTCATAATTTTCTCCATCTCTGTATGGACCTCAGTCTAAAAGTCATCTCCAAATATCTCTTGACTTGAAAACCCGAATGGGGTCACCGTAAGTTGGCTGTGACTTGACAAAAAAAAAAGTTATTTATTTTATTTATTTATTTATTTCGATTTCCTATCCCGCCCTCCCCCCCCAGGGGCTCTGAGCGGCTTACAATTCTAATTAATTAACACAGTCCTAATCTTGGGCCACATGTACGTAGGGAGGTGAGAGGCCTTACCAGGCACCCTTTCTTCTGTAGCAGATCTTTTCTTGTTGCGAGGGGACAGTCCCGGCGGCGGCCCTTCTTTCGGCGCTGGTCTTTTTTTTGCACTTCCGTCCTTTCCAGCAGACGTAACTCTTTAGGCCCGGACCACTTCGCGCTTCTGCGCATGCTCTGCAGCAGCCTCTGTCCAAGTCAGGCTCCACCTGCCGCGTCGCTCCGCCTCTGCGCCTCGTCCGTCCGTCCTCCGTTCCTGCCCATCGCCTCGCCAGCCGCCATTCTTTCCTCCTCCGCTGCTGCACATCGTTCCTCCATTCTCCGCTTGTCTGCCGTCACCGCTACACCGGAGGTGGGTGCCCCCCTGCTCTAGTAGCAGGTCCCCATTTTATCTACTCGCTCTTTAACGGGCTTTCGAACCGCTGGGTGGACGTGAGCTGGGACATAGGGCCAGGAGCTCACCCTGGCCACAGTGGGGATTCGAACAGCCGAAGCTGCTCGCCCAGGTTTTTAAAGCAGGCTTCCCTTACTGCCTGCTCCACCGCTCCCGCAGTACACTAACAGTTTTGAGAGACTACTGAATTGCAATCGACAATAAAGAATCATATTGGAAGTGTTCTGTTCCTCCAGGTAGCTCAGGGGGACTCAAAAGTTCTTATGGGGTTTCCAAGATCTAGGTGGGGTCCGGAGATCTCCCAGAATCACAACTTATCTCAGACGACAGGGATCATTTCCCTGAAGGAAATGGCTGCTTTGGAGGGTGGACTCTATGGCATTATAGCTTTCTGAGGTTCTTCCCATCCCCAAATCCCAGCTTCCCCAGGCTCCACCCCCCAAATCTCCACAAATTTCCCAACCAGGAGTTAGAAACCCTAGGTTATCCTGTCTTCATTTTTCCATCACAGCAATCCTGGAAGGTTGCCCTGACCTCAATAGCCCAGGCAAGCTCAATCTTTAACAGATCTCAGTAGCTAAGCAGGACCGACCAAGGCAAGTGTTTGGATGGGAGACTTCCAAACAATATCAGGGTCGGGAGCAGTGTTCCCTCTCAGCTGAGTTAGTGTGAGCTAGCTCACAGTCTTTTAGCCTCCGGCTCACACATTTTTGCCTTTGCTCAGGAAGGAGGGCTCCGGAGCAAACTAATTTTTGCAGCAGCCAAATCACTCGCTCACACCTTTAATGCCAGCAGCTCACAAAGTAGAATTTCTGGTCACAAGACTCCACAGCTTAGAGGGCGCATTGGTCGGGAGGCAGAGGCAGGCTATCAAGCCACTTCTCTGAACATCCTCCATGTCCCTGTAGGAGTCGCCAGAGAACGCCATAACTTCCAGGCACGGGCATGCTCACACACATATGCGCACGCACACACAAAATGTAAAATCATCATCATCCTCATCCTCATCCTCATCCTCATCCTCATCCTCATCCTCATCCTCATCATCATCATCATCATCATCA
>NW_015177197.1:35259-36693 GCF_001447785.1 Gekko japonicus
TCCCCTCCCCACAACAGACACCCTGTGAGGTAGGTGGGGCTGAGAGAGCTCTTGACAGAAACTGCTCCTTTTTGAGAACAGCTCTTATCAGTACTATGGCTTGCCCAAGGCCATTCAGCAGCTGCAAGTGGAGGAGTGGGGGAATCAAACCCGGTTCTCCCAGATTAGAGTCCGCGCACTTCACCACGACACCAAACTATAATTACTAGATCTCCAGAGAATTACTAGACCAAGTCAAATTCATGACCGAATGGCAGTTGGAATTCAGACAGGCCCGTAGCCAGGATTTGGGGGCACTGGCTGATCAATTTAATCCAGTGGAGATGGCCGTGGTGCCCTGGGCTAGATTGGAAGTCAGGGGGCCTTGCTAGGAAGCCGGGGGGCCTAGCCCCATGATGCCCCACTATACCTATGGGCTTGAATACAGATCTGCGAAATCACCCTCCCATATGCTATTTATTACCTTATTTAACAACATCTTTATGAAGTTCTTCAACAGGGCACTCAAAAGGAGGAATTACCCCTTTCCACAAAACCACTAGACGAATGTACAAATCAATGTTATTTGTGTAACGGGATTCTCGTCTGAGGGGAGGACCCTTTGGTTGACTCAGTAAATCTAAATATTAAAGAAAGAAAAGGTGGCAGGGAACGCTAGTTTCATTCCTTTGTACAGGGTGCAATCGTCAATTAAATTATGAGATGAAGTTGGCCGCAACACGAGTCCATTAAAGATTTAGTTACCTTCTGTGGCGAACATTAAGAAGCTATTACTCAAATTCTATTTAAACAGTTAAAAGGAATTAAAACGTATAGGAAAGATGATTACGTATCGCCAGCTAATTTCCCAACACAAGCTTAGCGACTGATAGATTGCTTAAGCCTCTCGGAGGTTTTAGTTTGCCACTCAATAATTTAGAGGCAGGGGTGGGGGGGTTATGTTGATTTATAATTTGTTACCATCCATCTCTTTTTGCAGAGGGAAGAAAGCCCCATTCCCATCACAGGCCTTATTTCTCACTCTTTATTTGAAGGCACGCTCTCCCCAGTTTCAGTTTGATGACTATCAGAGAGGAAATGGCATCAGTTCAGCAAAGGTCAGACGGCTTATATCCCCTGTGATTTTTTATAGGGGGAAAAAAGGAGAAATCCTCCCAGTCTTTGGGTTTTTCTCTCTGTGTGCTTCCTTTCCAATTACTTTGCAGCTTCCCCCATCTGGCCTTCGTTTCATGTTGCGTGGTAAGGTAGCAGGTTGTTCACACCTCCCAGTTCCTCTCTCTGGTACATGAAGGACATTTGCTTCTTCCAAGGAAGTAAATGGCTAATTTGGTCTTTCTTTCTTTCTTTCTTTCTTTCTTTCTTTCTTTCTTTCTTTCTTTCTTTCTTTCTTTCTTTCTTTCTTTCTTTCTTTCTTTCTTTCTTTCTCTCTCTCTC
>NW_015177197.1:38494-42641 GCF_001447785.1 Gekko japonicus
CCCTCCCTCCCTCCCTCCCTTCCTTCCTTCCTTCCTTCCTCCCTCCCTTCCTTCCTCTCTTCCTTCCTTCCTTCCTTCCTTCCTTCCTTCTCTCTCTCCTTTTCCTTTCCTTTCCAGCATGATCCGACTAGAATCTGAGACACCAATCTTTGACCTTGGGTGACCTTGGGCCACTTATACCTTCACAGTTTGGTGTAGTGGTTAAGTGCGTGGACTCTAATCTGGGAGAACCGGATTTGATTCCCCACTTCTCCGCTTGCAGCTGCTGGATGACCTTGGGCAAGCCATAGTTCTGGCACAGCTATTCTTGAAAAAGAGCAGGTTCTGTCAGTGCTGTCTCAGCCCCACCTACCTCGTAGGGTGTCTGTTGTGGGGAGGGGAAGAGAAAGGAGTTTGTAAGCAGCTCTGAGACTATGAGTGAAGGGCGGGGTATAAATCCAATCTCTTCTTCTTTCTCTTCTCTCAGCCTGACCTACCTACGGATGGGCATGAGCCAGAAAAACGTGGTTCATGTCAGTTTGTGGCTGAACCACAACCCGAACTCTGAACTGAACCAAACTAGGAGGTTCATTCATGAACCGAACCAGTCCATGGTTTGTGGCCCGACAACCTTTAACCAGGGTTTGCCCAAAAAACAGATGAGTGATGGGGTGAGCCTGCTCTCCCCATCGTGAGAGCCATTTTGGTGTGAGAGCCAGTTTGGTGTAGTGGTTAAGTGTGTGCGGACTCTAATCTGGGAGAACCGGGTTTGATTCCCCACTCCTCCACTTGCACCTGCTGGATGACCTTGGGCAAAGCCATAGTTCTGATAAGAGCTGTCCTTGAAAAAGAGCAGTTTCTGTCAGAGCTCTCTCAGCCCCACCTACCTCACCGGGTGTCTGTTGTGGGGAGGGGAAGGGAAAGGTGTTTGTAAGCCGCTCTGAGACTCCCTTGGGTAGTGAAGGGTGGGGTATAAATCCAATCTCTTCTCTTCTCTTCTCTTCCTGCTGCTGAGCTGTTTTGGGCTATCTTGTGCAGTCCATTTAATGTTTAAAGAGACTGCACGAAACAATCTGAAACAGCTGAGCAGTGGGGAGCAGGCTGCTCCCTGCCACTTTGCTGTTTCTGAAGCTTTCACAGGGAACAGTCTCGGAGTCCCTTTAAACCCCTGCTTTCTGTTCTATCCATCAACCACCATGAACTGCTTTAGAAGTGTGTGGATGTTCATGACAGTAAACCCATCACAAACTTTGGTTCGTGAACTGTGAACAGGGCAAAACTCACGACGAATTTTCCTTCACGGTTCGGTTTGTGCCCATCCCTAAGCCTAGCTCACAACGGTTACTGTGAGGCAAGGAAAATGATGTAAACTGCTCTAAGTCCCTTTTGGGGTGAAAGGTGGGAAATAAATCAATAAGGTAAATAATACATTTCTTTACAAAAAAAAAAGTATGCCACCTGGCAAGAACATGCCTGAGGCATGTCACAAAACAAGCAGTTTCCCACTTTCAAATAGAAGGCCAGGAAAGACAAAACTAAACATAAAACTAAACCCTAACCTGGGAGGAAGTAACAGCTGAACAGGCCCTGCTAGTAGGGTCGCCATCTTCCAGGTGGGGCCTGGATATCTCCAGAATTACAACTAATCCCCAGACAAAAGAGATCTGTTCTCCTGGGGGGAAATGGCTGCTTTAGAGGGTGGACTTTGTAGTATTTTACTCTGCTGATGTCCCTCCTCTCACAAACCCCACCCTCCCCAGGCTCAACTGCAAATATACAGGACTTTCTTAACCCAGAGTTGGTGGCCCTGCCCACGATTATTACATCTAATCGTGCATGATTCCTGTAAGAGGCAGAATTGATCTCTGCCAGGGCTATTTTTGGGCAGGAACGCACAGGAACGGAGTTCCGGCTGGCTCCCGAGTTGGCCACACCCAGCAGAAACTCATTAACATAATAGGACACACCCAACAGCAGAAACTCATTAGGATTGGCTACATTAGGGGTGTGTGGCCTAACATGCAAAGGAGTTCCTGCTACAAAAAAAGGCCCTGGGTTTTGCAACAAACAAGGTAAGCAGAAGCAAAAGGTGGGTGTGGCTGGATGACCACACTTCTGTTAACATGGGGGTGTGGCCTAATATGCTAATGAGTTCCTGCTGTTGGGTGTGGCCTGTTATGCTAATGAGTTCCTGCTGTTTTTTTTCTACCAAAAAAGCCCTGGATCTCTCTCTTGTCTGTGTAGGTCTACCAATTCCAGGTAGCGAAATTCCCGAGTTGCTGAGATCCTTGGAGGAAGGGTGGGGGGGGGAGAAGAGATGTTAAAGGGCTATTAGTAGTGAAAGCTCAATAGAACATTTAAGTCCAAAGACAGTATATCAGATGGGACAAATGGGACCCTTCTTGTAAGCTTCCCAGAGACATCCGACTTGTTGGAAGCAAACAAAATAGACCTTAGCCTCATCCAATGGAGATCATCTTGTTTTCTTAAGTTCCTATGAAGCATTTTTATACTGAATCAGACCTCGTTGGATCGATATTGTCTATCAGATCGGCAGCGGCTTTCCAGGGTCCTACATTGGCTTCTCTTAGGTTCTTATGTCCTTGCCTGCTTAGCAGCAGGACAACTTTTGCCTTTGTTGGGAAGTTCTGCCCTTAGCACTTCTTCTGTTGTCATTGTTTGTTTGTTTGTTTCCATTCAACACCCGGAGACATTTTGGAAAGGAGGATAGGAAAATGGTGCACGCTGGGGGAGGCAGCAGCAAGGGGTGTCTTCCACTACATTCTGCGGCTGCCCTCAGAACCAGCTGGTTCCATAGCTTCCATAGGGGAGGCATGCTCCTGCAAGGTTCTGCAACAGATCTCAGCTTGCCAAGCTAATTGAGAGTAGAAGTGGGTTTTTTTGTCGG
Source organism: Gekko japonicus (assembly GCF_001447785.1). Classification (NCBI taxonomy): domain Eukaryota; kingdom Metazoa; phylum Chordata; class Lepidosauria; order Squamata; family Gekkonidae; genus Gekko; species Gekko japonicus. The sequence continues at coordinate 41,382 of NW_015177197.1, forward strand.
AGGAGAGTTGGTTTATACGCTGCCCTTAACTTAGAGTGTCAGAGCAGCTTACAATCTCCTTTAGTCTCAGAGCAGCTTAAAATCTCCTTTCCCTTCCCCCTCCCCACAACAGACACCCTGTGACGTAGGTGGGGCCAAGAGAGCTCTCCCAAGAACGGCCCTTGAGAGAACAACTCTGAAAGAGCTTGTGACTGACCCAAGGTCAGACCAGCAGCTGCATGTGGAGGAGTGGGTAATCGAACCTGGTTCTCCCAGATTAGAGTCCCTGCTCTTAACCACCGCACCAAACTGACTCTTAAGTGCTCCACTTGAAATTTCATCCCCCCCCCCAAACAGGCTCTTTTGTTTTGTTAAAAAAAAAACTCCCTTCAGAGTTGCCCCCTCCCTCCCTTTGTATCCAGTTGACAGCCTTTCAGTTGTTCCAGGTAATGCCTGCTTTCACATACTTTGCAGGCAAACTTTCTCTCATCTGTTGCTGTTCCTGAACACGCTGCTGGGTGAGGAGCAGTGGGAGTTCATGCTTTCTGTGAATTAGTCTGTTTTGTTGCCTGACGCCTTCGACTTTGGAAATGCACTTGAAAGAAAACATTCGGTGATGTTTCCATGCAGAGCTTTGTGAGGTTTTGGGAAAGCTTTCCTTCCCTCCGCAACTGTTTAAGCCAAATCACTCTGTTTTGGAAATGTTCTGTTTTTACTTCTGCACAGGCTAATGAGGGCATTTATTAAAATAAATAAATAAATAAATCCCACTTCTCCTGGATTAAGTGGCTGCTTTGGAAGCTATGGAGCTGCGGTGGCTCAAGTGGTTAAGACGCTGAACTGCAGGCTGTGGAAGGTCCGTAGTTCAGCAGTTCGAGACCCGAGTGTGCCGCATGACGGAGTGAGCTCCCGTCTCTCGTTGCAGCTCCTACCAACCTAGCAGTTCGAAAGCAAGACGTTGCAAGTAGATAAATAGGTACCACTTCGGTGGGAAGGTAACAGCGTTCCGTGGGCCTTGATGTTTAGTCATGCCCAGGGGTCGTTTCATAGAAAAAGAGCTAGGGGAACTCATTAGCATAACTCATTAGCATATGCCACACCCCCTGACATCAGGGGTCTGGCAGTGGACCTGCAAGGTCGGCGGGAGTGCGTGGAAGCCCCGCCAAGGCCCTCCCTGGCCCCAGGCAGGCAGGGGTGGGGAGAGGCGGGGAGGAAGTCTAAACCCCACTCTACCAGGCTCCACCCCCTAATTTCCAGTTATTTCTGAACCTGGAGTTGGCA
>NW_015177198.1:0-184 GCF_001447785.1 Gekko japonicus
CCCCCCACCGGCTTTCTAGGGAGATTAAAGTGATTTTTTAAAACACCTTATTATCCAATGATCGCTTTGCTATTACAAAAATCTGAGTTACCAAAATTAACATTTTGAGCACATGGGGATTTACCCTTTCTTCTTTTCCTCTGAAGAAATATCACAAGACACCTCATGTTAGGTACAACAGCAT
>NW_015177198.1:388-516 GCF_001447785.1 Gekko japonicus
TAAAGGAAGTTTTCATTTCCCTGCTTCTCTTGGGAGTGGTAAAAGAACTGGATTGTGGGTAATCTTCCTTTCTCTGCTGCACAATAACTTGAAAAGGGCATACTGCCTCTAAAAAAGGAGAAAGGGAG
>NW_015177198.1:689-791 GCF_001447785.1 Gekko japonicus
ATTCCTTCTACAACAGGATTGTCGGTTCTGAATGGTAGCAGCTCTCCGGGATCTTAGGCAGAACTCTTTCTTAGCCTTGCTAGAGGAGGTTTTTTTTTTAAA
>NW_015177198.1:1710-6555 GCF_001447785.1 Gekko japonicus
TTGGGGACCTCTGATCCACAGCGTCAGCTTCGCAAAGAAGTCCACAAAGCAAATATCAAAACCCAAATCAGCTAAAATGTTTCTTACGCCCCTTCCTGCACACCTGTGTTCACTGTTCACAGCATACAGACAGAAAATAAGGAAACAAGGAAATCTTCTAATTTAAAGCTCATCTCACAGGTGAATGCCTGTTTATCAGACAAGTGCATCCTATTTTGCTATTTCCAGGCCTAAGCCAGAGTCGGTACAGAGCTTGGCATTTTATTCCAGAGTCCTGCCCATGATCCATCGCCCCACCCCCCAGCCTCTCTCCAAAAATGACCAATAAGACTCACTGAAAACCGGGCATAAACTGAATATTACTATTCTCTCTAGAAGCTCAAATCACTAAATGGAGGCTATCATACTTTGGTCACATTATGAGACAATGTCACCAGAAAAGGCAATGAAGGCCCTGGTCACACGGGCCGGAAAATGCGAGAAGGGGGGAAGTGTGGCTGTTTGCCCCGGAACAAAGTAACGCGCTGCAGTCCGATCAGATGTCCCGTCGAGGTCCCGTGGTTAGGCCGTTAGGTGCCAATCACACAGCTAGTCTGCAGCGCGGCAAAGAAGCAGCACGGCTCGATCACACTGGCAATCGTGCCGCGCCGCTTCCGTGGCAAACGGGATTTTTTTTTGTCTCACCGAAGTTTGTGCATGTGCATGATCATTTGTGCGCATCCTGTGGAGACTTTAAAAAAAACCCATCCGGTTTGTAACAGGACATGGGCGGGTGCTGGATGCCACGGGTTTCCAGCGGAAATGCGGTCAGACGCCTGCCCTTGCCCCGCATTTTCCGGTGGTTTTTTACTCCGTGGTGGTGGTTTTTTACTCCGCATCTTCAGCAACAAGCCACGGGTTAGCCACGGGTGCACTAAGCTTCCCAGATGTTGCGGTGTGATCGCGCCCGGAAAATCCACCTATCATCCGTGTCTTCAGCGTGGCAACTTCTCCGTGTGAACGGGGCCAATGCTAGGAAAAGTTGAAGGCAGCAGGAAAAGACCCAACATGAGATGGACCCCACATAAAGGAAAACAGACTTAAGTATTCACACAGTAGAGTAGGGTTGCCACCCCCCAATGGGGGTGGGGGTTCCTCCGACTTTGGGGCCCCCAATCTGCCATTGGCCAGCTTGCCAGTGGGGAAGCCCTGCCCTCTGAAGAGCCCTGCTGGTGACCATAGAGTTTTTGGCCAAATGCTAGAGTGTCCCCTGGATGATGTTCCCAGTGCAATGCCATTCTGGGTGACACCATCGTGGTGTGCACACAATCTGCGCATGCCAGAATATCCGGGGGAATGGCCTAGAGCCCCCTGCCAGCAGAAGGGAAGGACCTTTCAACCCTACAGTAGAGGAAAGTATCATGGTCTGAACATGGCCCGCGGGTGTCCGGAGTCACTTGCTGAGAAGTAGAGGGCTCCCTGTCATAGTGAGATGTTGATTGGCTTCCATGACATCACTGGAAGTGCCTCTTAGTATGAGGGCCCATATTAGGGACCGCCATGCCAAAGTCTGGTCACATTTTTGTTCTGGTGAATTTTGGAAGGGAGAAAAGCACAGAACAGGACACTCCCTACTGGGACTAACAGCATGGATGCAATCAGTGTTGCCTCTTACTCACTCATATCCCTTTTCAATAGGGCACCCATCCATGTTGTGACTCTTATCCCCCCACACATACATCCCTTGGTTTGGCTGATAGAATATTGGGATGATGCCACAGCACTTGAAAGGGCTATGTAATATATCCTTCCCTTCCCCCTAAAGAACAAGGAGTTTGCCACAGGAAAAACCATGAGCCTCCACCTGAGGCATCACATCAGCCAACCCAAAGGGTTGTCTCTTCTCTTTAGAGAACTGACCAGGATGGAACGGGTCTCTGCCACCCAGCAAGTAGACTCCCATATCCCTCCCGTGAAATATGACTCGGGTCTAATTGCACCAAGAGATTTGTTGACAGGTGCAATAGGTAAAGCAGAGGGAATAATGAATCCTGCTCTGGAATACATCCTACAGCAATGTAGTATTTCAGTCATCCCAATTCAATGCTTACTGTCAGCCCTGCCAAATGTAAATGAGTAGGCTTATGTGTGTATTTTAAAAAGGAGACCTCCCTGGAGCAACAATGCCACTCTGCTTGGGTTTCCATTGTCACTTGTAACTCAAAGCAGAAGTTTAACTCAGTGATTCTTCCACCGGTAAAAGCCTAATGCAACAATGTGCTTCAGTATCAACCACTATTTGCATTTATACACATGCATTATATGTGCACTTAAAGGTGTCTTAAAGGTGCCACTGGACTCAGGCTTTGTTCATATGCATTTCTTTTTCCCTCGTCAAGACGCACCTAATTTATGGCAAGATAGGTTCAGAAGTGGTTTCCCATTGCCTGCCTATACATAGCAACCCCGGAATTCCTTGGTGGGCTCCTATCCATCCAAGTACCAAGCAGGGCCGATCCTCCTTCGCTTCTGAAATCTGATGAGATCGGGCTAGCTTGGGTTACCCAGGAAGTTACTGACTGATGAATGATGTATTTTGAAATTATGTACTTTGAAATTATGTACCTAATGGACTTTGAGAACATTGTGTAATGCCACGTCCAAAGGCCTTCTGCTGCTTCAGGGCTTTTTTTGTAGAAAAAGCCCAGCAGGAACTCATTAGCATAATAGGCCACACCCAACAGCTAAAACTCATTAGCATATTAGGCCACACCCTGACACCACAGCTCGTTAGCATACTAGGCCGCAGCCCCGTGTTGCCAGAAGTGTGGTCATCCAGCCACACCCACCTTTTGCTTCTTATTCTGTTTACCTTGTTTGTTGTCAAAACCCAGGGCCTTTTTTTGTAGCAGGAACTCCTTTGCATGTTAGGTCACACCCCCCGAATCCTAATGCGTTTCTGCTGTTGGGTGTGGCCTACTATGCTAATGAGTTCCTGCTGGGTGTGGCCAACTTCAGAGCCAGCTGGAACTCCGTTCCTGTGCGTTCCTGCCCAAAAATAGCCCTGGCTTTTGGGATGTAGCTCAACACAAATTCCTCAGATAGGAAAGAATCGCCTTTCAAGGAACAGCTTGAATGTGAGAATTTTTTATAAAGTGATAAGAACTGTAATATGGTGGACCAGCTTAGAAGGTTGCTTAGAAGAGCCAGTTTGGTGTAGTGGTTAAAGGCAGCAGACTCTAATCTGGAGAACCAGGTTTGATTCCCCACTCCTCCACATGCAGCTGCTGGATGACCTTGGGTTAGTCAAAGTTCTCTGAGAGCTGTTCTCCCACAAGCACTTCTCAAAAGTGCTCTCTCAGTCCCGCCTACCTCACAGGGTGTCTGCTGTAGGGAGAGGAAGGGAAGGAGACTGTAAACCACTCTGAGGCCCCGGTCACACAGGCCGGAAAATGCGGGGGGGAGGCGTGGCTAATTGCCTTGGAGGAAAAAAATGTGCGGCAGCCCGATCAGATGTCATTTGGAGGTCCCGTGGGTAGGCGTCATGTGCAGATCAGACGGCTAGTCCGTAGCACAGCAAAGAAGCAGCACGGTGTGTTCAAACCGGCACTCGCGCCGCACTGCTCCTGTGGCAAACGCCGCTTCCTGTTTGTGCGCATGCGCCGTTGGGCGCTTTCCCGCATCCTGCAGAGACTTGGGGGGAAAATGCCCTTAGTCACGATGGAACATCGGCAGCACCCGGATGCCACGACAGATCACCGGAACAGAGGTCAGATGCCTGCCCTTGACCCGCGGTTTCCGGAAACGAGTACCTCATAGGTACTAGTTTTTAACTCTGCACCTTCGGCGGGGAGCCATGGGTTCGCCACAGGAGCACTGAGCTTCCCAGATGTTGGGGTGTGATCACGCCCCGAAAATCCGCGGGACTCCCGTGCCTCTCCCACGGCAATTTTGCTGTGTGACCGGGGCCTGAGACTCCTTTGGGTAATGAATGACGGGGTATAAATCCAATCTCTTCTTCTTCTTCTTCTTTCTTCTTCTTCTATATGGGAATGGGATTGTGGTTTTTTGCAATGCTTATTGCATGTGTCACCTTGCTTTTACTGTGTTGCCTTCCACCTTTGTAACCCACATTCTGCAATATGGTAAGGCATGCCTTAGGCAGGTTTTTGTTTATCTGCATTCCTTTTCAGTTCTGTAATATTAGTCCCACTATAGTGTTTACCGGATGTCTCATGCTGTGTTGACAAAATTTCTGTACACTTGAGGCTAAGCTATAAACACGGGCTATATAAGAAGGAAATAAAATTAAAATAATCGATACAATTTGCCAGGTGCATGGGCAGCTCTGGTTATGTGCAAGCAATTATTTGAACATGGGGGGTATAGGAGCCTTAGGGAGAACATGATGGGGTTCTGCAAAGGGAAGGAATGATCAGTGGAAACTGCTGCTTTAGTCTGGGTCCAGCCATGTATTTTATTACTCTACTAGCAGTAAAGCCAGTTGTAAAAGCAATACAACGAGTTCTAGAAAGATGTGATGTGTAACGAATGCATCGCCTGGAAGCAGGTTAAGTACATATTAGCAGTATGTAATAGAAAGGCACAAATGTGGAAGTAAAGTCTCACATACCTTATGTTACACAATAACTGGTGTCCAAGGTTGCACAATGCGGGCCAAAAAATGGAGCACACAGGTCTCTGTGGAGTAATTTCTATAACTGGGCAGTCTGCAAAGTCATTTTATGTTCTGAATATGGTTAAAGGTTCCCCCCACTCACAGGGTTTATCCCAGTGTCACACACTCTCTGTATTTTTTTAATGTATATGGTGTTTAGTCATGCCGGCCACATGACCACGGAAACG
>NW_015177198.1:8248-8398 GCF_001447785.1 Gekko japonicus
GATATCCAGATGACCCAGATCAGTTCTCCTGGAGACAATGGCTGCTTTGGGCAGTAGATTCTATGGCATTATACCCTGCTGAGGTCCCTCCCCACCCCAAAACCTGCCCTCCCCAGGCTCTACCCCTCAAATCTACAGGTATTTCCCAAC
>NW_015177198.1:8541-39812 GCF_001447785.1 Gekko japonicus
GGCAGCACCTGGAGATCTCCAGCTATTAAAAATGATGTCCAGATCACCAAGATCTGTTCTCCTGGAGACAATGGCTGCTTTGGGCAGTGGATTCTATGACATTATACCCTACTGAGGCCCCACCCACCCCAAACCCTGCCTTCCCCAGGCTCTAACCCTCAAATCTACAGGTATTTCCCAACCCAGAGTTGGCAACCGTGTAATCAGGTATGGAACTACTTTCCAGACCCTTGGAACCAAGAAAACATGCACAGGAGGAGGTGCTTTCCTACCTTAGCTGCCTCTGCATAACACCCCCCTCCCCCTCAAAAAAGTAAGTCATAGGTGGAGAGAACCATATCTGTTACCATGAGGCTGTCCTCCCATTCTACCCACTTGGGGCAGCAAAATGACTTGAGACAACCCTGCCTTATAGCTAAGCAGAAGGAAAGAAACATGGCTTGCCTCCCTCCATTTTCCGCTTCCCTCTGCCGCCGCACCAGCCAGAGTCGGGACACTCATCTTGAGCTTCCTTCTAGATCTCGTTGTATTTCTTCCCACAACGGGCATTACTCCTAGTCAATGTTCCCTCTAAGCTGTGGAGCTTTGTGAGCAAAAATTCTACTTTGTGAGCTACTGGCATTAAAGTTGTGAGCGAGCAATTTGGCTGCTGCAAACTTAGTTTGCTCTGGAGCCCTCCTTCCTGAGCTAAGACAAAAATGTGTGAGCCAGAGGCTAAAAAACAGTGAGCTAGCTCACACTAACTCAGCTTAGAGGGAACACTGCTCCTAGTCACTGCAACCTGCTCCCCACCACCACCACTGAAAAAGTCTTGGGGCGATTGCATGTATGGTTGTTATCATGAATATTTTGCGTGGTGTGCTCAAGTGCGCATCAGTGAAGCACAAAAGAACCTTAATGCAATCCTATGTGCATTCTCATCAAGAGTGTTTTTTGTTTTTTTTGCAGTATTTTATCAAAGCACGTGTGTGGATGTGTGGGTGGGGAAAACAAATCAATGGAAAGAAGTGGCCACAGAACATGTTCCAGTTCTGGGATTACTACTTAGCTAGGACTCAAGAGGAGTAGAACTTGGGGCAGAATGAACGCACATAACAATAAAAGAACCAACGGGGGAAATCTTGTTATTCCTCTCACACTCACGCATAGCTTGGGGATCCGTTCACACTTCTCCGGACCTGATCATAAATCCTGAAAGTCAATCCCAATCAGCACAATAATGGAATGTCAAAGATCTAATTAGCAGTCATTTAACCTGAATTGTTTAGCACATGATCCTGCTACTGTATCCAAAAGCAAACTTGGACCAAGGTCTCGGCTCATATAATCTTACAATTTTATAGACTTTGCTTAAGCAAAGACAACCTTTGCTTCAGTGGGATTTCTAATATACAGATAGTGTCGACCGTCTCGGGCTAATTTTGAATTCAGATGAAGTACATATCAAAGTACAGCCATTTAGAACATTAGTTAATTTTAATTAAAGCGAAAGCCCATCATTGATTAGAGAATAATTATTCTTTAAGCCAAAGCATAAATTGGGTGGGTGTACTCATTAATGGGCCACAGTTTTACATTTTGTTACAGTATTAATAGCATCATTGGGAAACAGAGATTTGCATTCACTGTTTCTGGGGGGAAATGGCAATATTACAGGAACGGTGCTTCACTTTCTTCCTCTGTAGTTGGTTATAAATGACACATTTCAAGTTTGCTGACAAAGTTTGGCCTTCTCCGTGAGCCTGGATGGAACTACCTGCTGCTTCCCTCTTAGAGCTACCATCATCAAAGGCTGCTCTAACACCCATGGCCAGAAATGTGGGGGGGAGTAAGGCTATGAGAGCCAAGTCCCCATTATCCTTGAGTCAGAAGGTAAAGGTAAAGGTGCCATAAAACAGGGCCTCCAAAGTTATTCTGGTTAATTTATATGGGAGCGGGAGATCTTTAAGCTGCACTTCTCCCAAGCCCAGGGGTCATTTCCTGCAGGAGCGCACAGGAGCAGAGCTCCGGCAGTAAAGAGCCCAGGGGGCGGGCACATGCAACAAGCCCCACCCCCTGCTCCCAGCAGCCCTCAGTCAGAGCAAGAAGCAGCCAGGTAAGTTGCAGAGCTCCTCCCGGTCCAAGACAGTCCAGTGGCACCTTTAAGACCAAGTTTTATTCAGGTACAAGCTCTCCCTCCTCTGCGAGGACAGATCTGCACGTCCCCCCCGCCCCCAATAGCTAGCAATCCAAAACAGTCCAGTGGAAGCCTGAGCGGTGGGTGTTGCCTTCTGACACACTTGCGGTGATGTCAGGGGGTGTGGCATATGCAAATAAGTTATGCTAATGAGCCCCTGTACCTCTTTTTCTACCAAATGACCCCTGCCCAAGACATATAGGACTTCAAACGACAATAGGCACTGTGACCTGTTCCTGAAAGCAGACGGGGAGACAGTTTTGATGGCGTGGGAGTTGAGTGTTATGGTCCCTACAACCCACTCCAATTGGCTTTCCCCATTGCAGCCCCACACACTGCAGCAATCTAATCTTGATGTTACTAGGATATGCATCATGGTGGCAAGATCTTTTACCCTGTCCCCTTTTTTTTTAACCTGGGGAAGGCTGCAGCCGGCTCACCAACCAAAACCGGTACAACGTAATGTTGCCAGACCCCCCGGTGGAGGCAGAGGTCCCCCACTGCCAGCCCCCACCACCCTGCCGCCGATCAGCTGGTCAGAGGGGGGGTACTTACTTGGAAGAAGAGCGAGGCCCAGTCAACACTGCAGCGATGTGTCTACACTACTTCCGATGTGACCTGGAAGTGATGTCATCATGTCGGAGACCTTTGCGGGTGACACTCTGGTATTTGGGCAAGAATGATATGGTAGAAGCCAAGTTTACCATAGAGTTTTTGTCCAAATACCAGAGCATCATCCCTTATCAAACAAGAACCTAGCTCCAGCAGCATCCCCAAGCATGAGCCTGCTTCTTTCTGAGACGTGCAACCCCATCCAGAATAAGTGATACCTCAGTAATCAGATCAGTCCTTCTGCCCACCAGTAACACTTCCATCTTCTCAGGGTTAAGCTTCCTTTTCGTAGCCCCCATCCCAAAGCTGTCTCCAGACACTGATTTAGGATGTCCAAAGCCTACCTGGGATATAGCAGATAATAAAAGCAAAAAGAGAAGACTTAGCTCTTCATGGAGCACAACAGAGCACCGCTGCCCAGCAAGCCGGAAGTGGAAAATTGGACTCGGTCTTTGTTCTGCTGCTTTGGACCAACACAGTGACCCACTTGAATCCAGGGCTATTTTTGGGCAGGGATGCACAGGAACGGAATTCCGGCTCGCTTCAGAGTTGGCCACGCCCACTACAGCCAAAACCTCTGCATGCGTGGGCTACAGAAGGAAGGCCTGGAGAGCGACCCCCTCCCCGGCAACTCTGAGGCGGGTAGGCCAGGGGGCTCCTGGAAGGATCGGGGAGGCATTTAAATGCCTCCCCATGGCTTCCTTGGCCTGTCTAAGGGCTGGTAGTGGTTAAGAGTGTGCTTGAAGAGTGTGGATGCTGAGAAGTCCCTGCTTTGGATTTGGAGTTGGAGAGCCAGTTTGGTGTAGTGGTTAAGTGCACAGACTCTAGTCTAGGAGAACCGGGTTTGATTCCCCACTCTTCCACTTGCACCTGGCTGGATGACCTTGGGCAAGCCGTGCTTCTGATCAGAACTGTTCTTGGAAAAGAGCAGTTTCTGTCAAGAGTTCTCTCAGCCCCGCCTACCTCACAGGGTGCCTGTTGTGGGGAGGGGGAGGGAAAGGAGTTTGTAAGCCGCTATGAGACACCTTTGGGTAGTGAAGGGCAGGGTATAAATCCAATCTCTTCTTCTTCTTTATTTCAGTCACAGACTCAAATTTAGGATGAGACATGTCATTGAGTTTTTTGCATCTCCAGTCCCCATTTGCAATATACTGGCCTCCCTCACAGGGCTGTTGTAAGGATTATTGATGCTAAGGGTGGATTGGTGACCTCATTAACTGATAGTACATTGAGCTAATATATGTGAACGAGCTGAACTGCTGAAATGGGCTTTATGCAGAAGGATGGTGATGGCTAGGAGAAATAATGGCCATAAGAATGACAGGGAAAAGTCACCTTGTGGTGACGTTTCCTCTCCTAAATATTTCTAGAAATGCATCCTTACAAGTTCTGCATGTTCCGGGATGCAACATTAATGCTTCTAAACGGTCGGTGATTGTAGAAACTCAATTCCAGACATCTCTTCAGTGTACGCCTCCTTTTTTTTCGATTTCACCAGGAGCGTTTTCATGAGGAAATAATTTATGAGTTGGGAGACAGGAGAAATACTGCAGGAAATCGTGCTCTATGCACTTCAAAGAAATAGTATTACCTTTCAGACCTAATAGAATTCCAGAGATGGTGCAAAGGTGAAAGAAACTGTCATCCGCGGATAAGCTATGGAACTTCACATGTTGGGATCACCAAGTAAATTGAACTGTTACTGGCTGGCAGTCACATCATTTCCTAAAGGCTGGCAAGATATACTTAACAACACTGTCTAAAGGTTGTATGGTTTGACCAACATCTTTTACCTTGTTGCTATATTGTCAAAAGAGTCTGCCAATTTTTAAAATATTTTTCATTACCTACTGAGGGCAAGGAACAGGTGTAATAGATGGAGCGTAACCTTTATCCTGTATGTTAATCTAATTCTGGCAATGTAACCTCTGGCCCTAATGCTGGTAACACATCATCATCCATGTTAATAATATAATGTCGGATTCCCTTCTGAAAATTATCCAAGGTGGAAAATATAAATTGTCATCTGATGTCTTTGCTGCAGTTTGCCAGCACGATGGATGAAACAGATGGTTCCTATCTATGTTTTCCAAAACAGTGAATTAAGAACATAAAAAGAGCCCTCCTGGATCAGACCAGTGAGGGTCCATCTAGTCCAGCATCCTACCTCACAAAGTGGCCAACCAGTTCTTCTGGAGGGCCAGCAACAGGACATAGAGGCTGAGGCCTTCCTCTGATGTGGCCTCCTGGCTCCGGGATTCAGAAGTAACTCAACCAATCATGTGAGTTTCCCAATTAGACCAGACACTCTGCATCTGCATCTGGTCCAATTAAGCCAGCACCTCCTTCCACCCATGGGTTCGGGCACTAATGAGATGGAATGTATCCTCCTGGGGTCTTCTGGCCTTCAAACTGCTAGGCTTAATGGTTTGACCATCTCCCTTATCGGGCGATGGGCGGTAAGGTAGCCAAATCCAGGTTGGGGAAACTCCTGGAGGTTTGGGGGTGGAGCCTGGGGAGTACAGGGAACTCAATGGGTTACACTGCCACAGAGACCGCCCTCCAAAGCATCCATTTTCTCCAGGGGAACTGATCTCTGTAGTCTCGAGATGAGCTATAATTCCACCCGATCCCCAGGTCCCACCTGGAGGCTGCGATCCCTTTGTCTAGCTCTTCGAAGCTACAAGCAGCTGGAACGTAGATCTCAAAGCAAAGCAAAACGTCCATGATTTCCTGCCTAGGCCTCAGCCTGAACCATTGCTTGAATTGACAAGAGACTACGAAAAGTGACCACTGTCTTGACACCTTACACTTCAGAAACTTTTCTAGCTTCTTTATGGCTGCCCTTTTCAGTCTCAGTCTCCTTCTGATTTCTTGGTTGCAGTCTCCCTTTCAGTTGATGGCAGTGTTCCCTCTAAGCTGAGTTGGTGTGAGCTAGCTCACAGTTTTTTGCCCTCCGGCTCACACATTCTTGTCTTCATTCAGGAAGATGGCTCCAGAGCAAACTAAGTTATGCAGCAGCCAAATTGCTCCCTCACAACTTTAATGCCAGTAGCTCACAAGGTAGAATTTTTGCTCACAAGATTCCACCACTTAGAGGGAGCATTGGTTGATGGTGAAGTCAAGGAATAGAAAACCTTGAACGATTTCAGGTTACTGTTGCATACTGTGAGCAGAGTGTTCATGGGCAGGCCCATCATATCTAGAGAGGACGTCATAATTGTGTAAAAGTAGCGGGAGCAGTTTTCCTCCCAGTTTTCAAATAAGCTGTGCTTGCCAAACATGCCCTCCACATTGACTCCATTTGCACAGCCTGTGCCTCTCAGTTGTTACTTGTTATAGCCATGCATCTAATTTTGTAATTTTATATTTAAACACATATCATATGTCTACCAATATAACAGGAGTTTGGGGACCACAGAGATTGATTTCGCTGACATTAAAAAGATTGCATCATTTGTCAAGCAAACTTTACAAAGGGCTATTAGATCTTCCAACAACAACACAATAATAATGATAACAACCAGGGGTCATTTCACAGACAAAGAGGCGCAGGAGCTGATTAGCATAACTCATTACCATAACTTATTTGCATATATCATGCCCTTATTTGCATATGCCACGCCCCTCACACATTTCTCTAAAACACAGTCCAATGAAAGCTTGTCTTTATTGTGCATCATTAAATAAGCTCTGACTGCCCTAATCTTTCTAAAAAGATTAGTTCCCCTCAAAGTCAGCACTTTACACCAGACAAAAAATAAAGTGCTCCATGCAAAACCCAAAAGACTGCATTTGTAAAGACTAGTGTTTTATAAAATTATTAAATACCTCTCCTTCACTTCCCCAGCCAGCCTGACAAGGCACACTAGTTGGGAAAGTGAAGGGGAGGCTTTTAAAGATGCCTCCCCAACCTTTCTTAGCTTCCCCAGCCAGCCAGCCTTGGAAGGCTGGCTGGAGAAGCAAAGAAAGGGTGGGGGGAACCTTTAAAAGCCCCCCTTCCCTTTTCCAGGTGGCCTGCCAGGGCTGGCTGGCAAGGGAAGTGAAGAGAGAAGCGTTTTAAAGTTTAAACTCCTTCTCTCTGGAGTCGCACCACAGCAGCGGCACAATCTCCTATTGTATCCTGTGGCCCCTTGGAATACGATGGAAAGATTGTGCCATCGCTGTGGCGCGACTTCAGAGAGAAGGGGTTTAAACTCTCCAAAATGACCCCTGATAACAACTCAGTGTCTGAACTGGTTGCCCTGCTTGCTTTCATTAAGGAAGCTGAAAGTAGCTTCAGTTGGCCCCATCTAATTGGGAATTAGTTTCAAATCTCATGAAAATCAACGAGACAAGTGGTCTTCTATGGACAGTTTCCGAGGAGCAAGTCCTATCGAACACTTCAGAGTGCATGAAATTAGATTCCATGTGCCATTCATTTCAGTGGGACTTAAGTATGCCTACATTTTTCTGGATTACACCCAGAACAAAGACCTTAGGGCAGGATTTGCTTAAAAAATGAACGCAGCCTTCAATTCCTATCCTATTTTGCTCGGGTTGTTATGTCATCTTTCATGCTCTTGCACAATTATTATTATTATTATTTTAGCTAAGCTTCTTAAATTGCACAAATAAATAAAAGGTTACACAGCTAATTAACTGTTGGAAAGTGGCATTCTATTTAAGTGCGGCAATAGTTAAACAAGCACTGCGTCCACAGTAATTCATAGCCTCTGCAACCTATGATTTGGTGCATGTACACATCCACAAATACAAACATAATTGTTTAATCAACTGCTCATTCAGGGCTTTCTGCATCCAGAAGGCTGTTAATTCCTGACTGATTATCTATTTAATTTCCCACAGAGAAACCAGACTGAAGGACACGGCTGTTTGCAATATAATGAATACAGTGGGGGGCGGGGTGTAGCATATGACCACACGGTAGCACTGACTATTTCGCAGTAACATCGTGGAGTTGTGACTAAACAGCACGCGTGGTTCTACAGAATTCATGCAAAGGAACAGATTAATAAAAAAACCCCTAAATGGCGGATTTCTGCACAGAAATCCCCTCCCCCAGTCATATTGCTTAGACTCGGAATCTTTTATGCTCATGTGAGAAACAGCAAAATGGCAGACCTCTGCTTGTGCCAGAGGTCGGACTCACACCTCACTTACCAGACTTGTTTTCAGTGCTAGCTCTCAGCACAGAAATATTTTACACAACACGCTTCCTCAAGTGGTACAACATTCCTGGGACGTTTTACAGGGTCAGTTCTCTTGAGAGGAAAGAGCACCGGGGGGTTCCTGTTTGATTGTTTGCTCTGCCTTTAATTTGAAAGAGATGGGGGTCCCCCACCAACGGGACCTGCACCCCAGCCACCAATCAGCTGGCCGGCAGGGGGACTTGCCTGGAGAAAGAGAAAGGCCCAGGCCTTGTGGCTGGTGTCACACAGGAAATTATGTCATCACAGCAGTGACGGCGAGGCGATGCTCGGTATCTGTACAAAAAACTTTATGGTAGAAGCCGGTTTTATCATCGAGCATTGGCCCAAATACTGGAACGTCGCTTGGATGTTGCTGGTGTGATGACGTCACTTCCTGTGCAAGTCGGGCCATGAGACCTCGGACTTTCTCTTTCTCCTCAGAAGTACCCCCATCCCCTGCCGGTTACCAGGAGGGACCTGGCAATCCTAGAAAGAGGAAGTATTCACTCAGCCAAATACGTTTTCAATAGCAATAGAAGAAGAAGAAGAGGAAGAAGAAGAAGAGATTGGATTTATACCCCACCCTTCACTTAGAGTCTCAGAGCAGCTTACAAACTCCTTTCCCTTCCCCTCCCCACAACAGACACCCTGTGAGGTGGGTGGGGCTGAGAGAGCTCTGACACAAACTGCTCTTTTTCAAGGACAGCTGTGCCAGAGCTTGTGACTGACCCAAGGTCACATCAGCAGGTGCAAGTGGAGGAGTGGGGAATCAAACCCGGTTCTCCCAGATTAGAGTCCGCACACTTAACCACTACACCAAACTGGTAACACCAAAATAGTAACATGGCTACCTCTCTTCTCTGCCCACGGCAATGTCTAATTCATTTCGGGAACAGTTAGTGATTCAACTGCACATTCCTCTGCTTAGTTCAACCAGACTTTGTATTTTATTTAAATAAAAATCAGGGCATGTCACTTATTCAGCTTTAGAACCACAGCTAGTGTTAGGGTTGCCAAGTTGATTTTTCCTACCGGCGGGGGAGCCTCGCCTGGCTCCGGGAGCTCTCCGTTGATGCGTGCGTGCACGCGCAAAGTGCGCGCTTGCCGCCAGCACATCACCGGAAGTGACGTGTAACATCGATCACGTTGAGGGCGTGGCCCCGATCATCGGAGGGAAAACCATAGAGTTTTCCCTTCGACGTTCGGGGCCACGGCCCCAATGTGATCGACGTGGTTGCGTCACCTCTGGTGATGCAGGCATGCTGCGCTTCGGCGGGCAGAGTCCCCCCCGGGGCCTGATTCCATGGCGGTGGAAACCGGGCCTCTGAAGTGGGGGTTTACCCGCCCCCCACCCCCACTTGGCAGCCCTAGGTAGCGTGGACTGGAGAGGGGGAGAATACCTGGGTGTCCCCTGCAGCAAGGTACTGTATTAAACTGCTGTTTGGAAGTGCTCACAGTGATAGGCCAGCCCTAAAACCAGAAGCTCCAGACTCCACCTCAGAATCGGGCTCAGACACCCTGAGCCAGGGGTCCCCAACGTGGTGCTCACGGGCACCATGACACCCACCAGCACCTTTCCCGATGCCCACCAAGCAGGGCTTTTTTGGGGGGAGGGGGGGAGAATGCACCATAACAGAGTTCCAGAACCTCTTAGTGGAAACAAATTTCTCAAAAACTGTTCACGAGGGGTCCTGGGGGGGGGGAATGCCGTCACTTGTGCACTCCCTGGCCGGCTCCCCTCGCTGCTTTTGTAAGACCACTTTCAAAAGAAGACCCAGAACTGTCAAGGTGTGGAAGACCTCTGGATTCTAAGAACTGGCCGGCAAACTCAAGGGACAACATTCTCTACGGGGAAGAAGACAAGAAGATATCGGCTCAATGAAAGAGAAGCCTTTCGAGCCTTCAGAGCACAGCTAACGTTCAGAGAAGAAATGCTCAAGGAATTGTCTCGGATTCGGAGCACTCTCAATACAAGAGCTATTTCCTCCAGTGGGTGTGAAAGGGGATTTTCCCAGATGAACCTGATTGTCACTCCAGAAAGGTCCTCCTTGTCAGTCAAAACCTTAAGATCTTTATTGCTTATAAAAATTGCTGGGCCTCCCTTAACAGTCTTTGGTCCAACAAAGTTGGTTAAAACATGTGTTATGTATTGATATGGACATGTCTGGACACATAGCGCTAAAGAAGCCATGCTGTCTAGCGCACCTTCAGGATTTAGAACAACAGCCGACTTGGATCCTAGTGTGAACCAATAGGTTTGCCTGGATCCTATGGTTGACCTATGATGGACTCTTACACTGAAAATAGCCAATCACGGGAGTGGGGTGTGCGTTGGGTGTTGTGTGCTGCACAGATTTGAGCCACAAGGTATAGATTAGCCACAAGGTATAGATAGGGACTCCCGGGCAAGTGATGCTCTGTATTCTTGGAGCTTGGGGGGGTCAATATTGGGAGGGCTCCTAGTGTCCTGACCCCACTGCTGGACCTCCTGATGGCACCTGGTATTTTTGGCCACTGTGTGACAGGGTGTTGGACTGGATGGGCCATTGGCCGGATCCAACATTGGCTTCTCTTATGTTCTTATGATAAAAGCAGGGTTTGAACCCAGCTAGTTTGTCTCTAGTAGAGCTGAATTTCACTAATAAATATGAGCTGATCACTTGCTAACACATCTGAACCCAGTACATTATAACATGGTTGTGTCAAGGTCGGCATTCAGCATTAGGCACCAAAAGCAAGACCTGAAAAAGGACTGAGGAAGTTGGTGACATGTCTGAAGTCTGGAAAGTGCTTTAAAGTTGAGGTAAGCCCTTAGTGCATGAAAATAATATTGTTTCAGAGAATCCCATGTGTTTCATTTCCCTCTTGAGAGTTCTGGCACCTCTTTTTCCAGAAGAAAAGCCCTACCTCCAAGTGTTTTTAAAAGTGGGTGTGGCCAGGTAGGGCTTTTGCCCAACAGAGCTTCTGTTTGGTCACAGGAGATTTGATTGGCTGTGCAGATTTTTAGAAGCACTGCTTCGGCAGCAGCTGCCACCACAGCACAAGGATCTTCACTGCAGTGGCCATTTTGTGCCTACCTCTACCTCCTGTAGTGGCCATTTTGTGGCAGGCTCCAAAAGGCTGAAGACCCCTGCTCTGAGCTATTTCACAAGGGAAGCTATTCTGAGCTGAGATCTGGACACGAGGAGCCCCCATGGCTCTTCCAGCTATGTCATCAGGAGAAACGTGGGATTCTGGGGGGTCCCAACCCATGGGATTCCTACCCACTACTGCAACTTACCTACTGCTGCCGTGAAAGCAGGTGGTAGTAGAGAAAATTTTCTTCATGCTCCCCTCCATCCTCTTCTTCCCCTGGTGCCTTAGACACATAATGCCTGAGTGACTGGTGCATTCTGGGAAGTGTAGTGATCACGATGCCCGGCATCTAACATCAAGTATTTGGGGAACTATATTTCTGGGAGCGCACTGGGCACCACAGCTGCTGGGCATCTGAGACTCCCTCTACATACCGCAAAGTCCTTATGTTTGTTGGGGAACAACATGAGAACTCCGCATCACACGTGCAATGGGAATTTGTGCCTTCCTCACACACAATCCCCCCCCCCGTTTGGGACCACAGCATGCAGGGAGGAGCAGCAGCATCCTCTTTGCCCGCCTCATTTTCACCCTGCCAACTCCTTCACGGAGCTCCTATTGGTGCCGCTGTAAAAAATCACATCACTTCTGCGGCTACACATGAGTCTCACAATGCAGACAACAGCAGCTCTTTGGGGCAGACTGTAGATGTGATAACAACATGGGTGGGGGGATAGAGGAGAAGAGGAGGGAGGGAGAGTGCCGTCTTTTCCTAGCATACCCGCCAAGTCGCCAGCCTTTCTTGCCACGACAACAAAAGCCTCACTTCTTAAAATCCATGCTGCATATTCAATACCTATACTGACTTCTTCATCCAAAATCTAGATGCTCTGTAAATTAGTATTTGCAGTATCCTTACAAATGTGTGGAATTAAAAATTAACCTTGAGTGCAGCAACAGAGCTTTCAAGCGAACAAAATCAGTTAAATTATCTTCAGCTTTTGGGTTGTTGGGTTTTTTTTTTTGAACATATAAAATAAAACAGGTATGTTTTTTAAGCCAACAAGCACCAGGGAACAGTTCCTTCCTATTCTACCTTTTAAATTTATGCATTCCAACCAGCTTGCCTTTACTGCACCTTATTTATTTGCTTGACTCCGGCTGTGCACAACCTCTGCAGCCTTTGGACAATACCAGTCTCTGCACATCTGGAAACCAACAACTGGAAAGAAATGTCTGTTCCCTTTGAAACAATCTCATAAATATAATTTTCCATCCCCAGCACACAGTTGCCTACATATTAGCATTCTCAAAATGTAAAACTTGGCAAACAAATAATTTGTCACCGATTGTACAGATGTGTTCCATAGCAAGCAAGAACAATTCACGTGCATTAGTCTGAATTTTATGCTTTGCCAGCAGAGCATGGCAAAGCAGATGTGATGAGCAATGTTCCCTCTAAGCTATGGAGTCCTGTGAGCAAAAATTCTACTCTGTGAGCTACTGGCATTGAAGCTGTGAGTAAGCAATTTGGCTACCACATAAATTAGCTTGCTCTGGAGCCCTCCTTCCTGAGCTAAGACAAAAATGTGTGAGCCAGAGGCTAAAAAACTGTGAGCTAGCTCACACCAACTCAGCTTAGAGGGAACACTGGTGATGAGTTATGGGGGGTTAGGGTATAACTGTGCACTGGGTACGGGCAGGCTTGAGAAGACTGCAAGCAGCCGGGCTGGGCAATGAGCAAGCAGGTGTGAGCCGAACTGGCGGGTGCTCAAACCTCCTGCAAAACTGTGGCAACGCAGAGCGACTGAGCAGGGTGTTCAGGACAACCTTGAACATTTGGCCTGAATATTTCAACATTCCCCCTGTATTTTTACTACTGTCTTCTCAGTGCAAACCTAGGCAAAGTTATTCCACTCCTGACCCCAGTGAAATCAGTGGGCTTAGACAGGAGTAAACCTCTATAGGATTGGCCTGCATGCTTAACTTACAGATGAACGCATGAAGCTGACTTCTACTGAATCAGACCATCGGTCCACCAGGGTCAGTGTGGCTCTCTATTCAGGATGGCACTGGCTCTCTAGGATCTCAGGCAGAGGACTGTCACATCACCTACTACCTCATCCTCTTAAAAAACAAAACTGGAAATGCCGTATTACATTACATCTGGGAGCGGTGGCGCAGGTGGTAAGTGAGGCCTGCATTACATCTGGCCGAGCAGCTTTGGCTGTTCGAGCCCCACCATGGCCGGAGTGAGCTCCCGGCCCTATGTCCCAGCTCCTGCCCACCCAGCAGCTCGAAAGCCCGTTAAAGGGCAAATAGACAAATTGGGTACCTGCTCTTAGAGCGGGGGGGCACCCGTCCCTTGTGGTGTAGCGGTGGCGGCGTGAGCGAGTGAGCGACGAGCGGCGGCAGCGGAGAAGCATGGCGGCGGCTGGCAAGGCTGGCGAGTGAGAGGAGGCTGGGCCAACAGACACGGAGGCGGGGTGATGTGACAGGCCAGAGCCTGATGGACAGAGGCCGACAGCGAGCATGCGCGGACATGAGCTCGGACCAGACTCGAAGGTGTCGCAACAGCCAGGAAGTCGTAAATCAAGACCAGCGCCAGGAGGACGTCGTCCGCAGAAACAGAAAAACAACTCGCTACAAAGGGTGCCTGATAGGTTAGTCACCCCCCCTTGTATGTGGCCCTAGGTTAGGACTTGTACTGATTAAATATGTGAACTGCTCAGAGCCCTCAGGGGGTGAGCGGTATACAAATGGAAGGATAAATAAAAAATTAAAAAATTACTATTGGCTCCAGACTGCATTTTGATTTCTTTTTTTTTCTTTTTTCTTTTGACCAGGAGAGAAAGGTTCACAACTGAGCCACTATTCAAGGGAAGCGTCCCTGGCCATGGCAGCAAGTTGCTGGAAGGAGGCCTCTGATCCACATCTCTGCCTTAGGTCGCAGATATTGACTAAAAATAAAACCATTTCACCTTGGTCTAAGTCGAAGGAATGACACTATTATCGTAATGCCGGGAGCCATCCAGTAACAACATTGTTTGACCACTGAGGAAAGCCAGTGGGCTGGAACGCTTTTGGTCAGGGTCAATAATGGTCTATCCTCAGGATTAATGTATGATTTTATTCTGAACTGAGGCTATGACTTGGGCCTATATTTGTTTTTTTAATTGAGTTAGTAATAAATGCATTTATATTTTCATATATTTGATAATATTTATGCTTCAGTTTTAGACACAGAACTATCGGGCCCTTACATTCTGATTTCCTTAACCTTTTGGTTGTTAATTCAGTGCCAGGGATTGAACCTGAGACCTC
The DNA here is from genome assembly GCF_001447785.1 of Gekko japonicus. Classification (NCBI taxonomy): domain Eukaryota; kingdom Metazoa; phylum Chordata; class Lepidosauria; order Squamata; family Gekkonidae; genus Gekko; species Gekko japonicus. The sequence goes on from NW_015177198.1 coordinate 22,921, forward strand.
CTGTGTGCCAAATTGATGCTCTACCACTGAGCCACAGTGCCCTTCTGAAACAGTCTGAGAACCTCCAGTGTCTGTCCATGAACCCAGGTAATCTCGCAATCAAAAAGAAGTTGTTGACTGTCAGGGTGCCCAAAAAAAAAAAAAGCACCATTCATTTCAACAAAGTTCTCGACTGTGCAAGTGCAAAGAAAGGACAAACTGCAAGTGATTCTGTAATGTAGCAAGCTAGTTGGTCATTTTAATGACCAGAATGTGGCTTCATGAGACACTGCTTCTTTTCTAGCAAATGCGACGGTTTAGTTCTCGGACTGGGCAAAAGGCACACACCGCGACAACTGAGTCCTGTAGCGTAAGTGGCTCTTGTGAAGGTACAAAGCAACTCGGCATGGCACTCTCTCTGCTCAAGATGAAATTTCTCACACACTGACAGGACGGTCAGTCAGGAGCTCAGCTTGCTTCTGTGACAGGCTCAGGCAAGGCACATTGGCCCGGTAATCGTCTTCATGTCAAAGTTCTCAGAGTTCCTAGTTCTTGTGGGAGTGAGCTGATTCAGCATGCCTGGACATTGGGGGAGAGTACTACAGCCTGTATAGACAAGGCCCTCAGACTCCCACAGACATGATGCTAGACAAGCTGGCCACTTGTAAGAGGGGAAGGACTCTATAGATTAGGCTTCTCTTCCTCCTTTCGACTGCAACCTGAACGTGAACTGGATCTACTTGAATAAATGTAAGTTTACCTTTTTTGCAATATATTTCTTGGGACATTTATTTACTGTACTTATGATCCCACTTCTATGATTGAGCAAGACTCCTCCATATTATCCAAATATCCCAATAGTTCTAACCATGCTTTTTCAAACATAGCCTCTGTTATGTATGTGTCAGGTACCCCCAGCCCCGTCACATCAGAAGGAGACCGAAGAAGGCAAACCTGGGCCAGGAAAACCAGATATCGCAACCAGGGCAACAGGTCGAGCAAGAAGCACCAGGAGGAGACCCAGGCACCCGTGCCGCGACAGCTGCGAGGAATCAGCAATCAAGTTCCAGGACACGACCGCGCAGCAGCTAGAAGGAGCTGCAGAGGGCTGTGGCTTTAAGCGGGAGGGAACCGGGAGTATTCTGAATAATAAAGTTGAAACAGGTGTTCCACACCGGTGAGGAGTAGATTGGGCAGAAACCGGTAAGGGCGCAGGGGTGGCAACACACGTGCCCGGGGTTTCTACTCAATAAAAAGAGCAGAACTGCCATGATCAGGGCTCTCTGCCTTTTTCGATTCTGAGGTGTGAACCTGTCGACAAATATTCCGACTACCCCGGCACAACCGCTTAAAGCAACCCCTCAGCTCCAGGCAGAACCGACATCGTTACAGTATGGAATGGAATGTATGTATACAGAGCTTGAGTCTGATGTAAGGTTGTATAGATTTCTACCCGCAAGCCTGTCCAGGAATGAGGGAGAAACCTATATTTTTTCAGTACATTTAACAACAACCCAGAGAGTATGCTATCCTCTCTGGATTTCAGAACAATAATCCCTTTTAACTGGTCCCGGCTTTCTCCAAGAGAGGGATTCCAAACCTTTAGGTTAGCCTCTGGGACATAACACCTTGAACAACTCAATCTAGAGCTGCACAGTTAATCTTACCAAGGTAGCTGTATGGTGAGCAGAAGGCACAGGAGTTTAGCCTTGGAACCCAGTTACAACATCAAACAAGTTAGAAACAAGAATAATATTTTATTCAGTACAGAGCTTTGCAATTAGACTAATAAGGCTTTCAAAACAAGAAAGGCTAGGGCAGGTTGCCTTACCTACACATTAGAGATGCATATTTGCCAGTACAGTGTCCATGTTCCAAAAGTGTCCAGGATACAGTCCAGTTAGGTGCCAAGGGATTTTTAGGAACAATCCCATCTTTGCACGCCATGTGCTCAGCTCACCAAGCAATCCTTTGTTCTCCAACAGACCACATGGCAGGACAGCATTTCAGGTGAACAGCACACGAGAGCAGCACAGAACACAGCAGGAGAAGAGAATTCCCTCATTGGGAATGACCGGATATAGTGCAATCCCAGTCCCAAATTAGCCCTGGCCAGGAGCCAATAGGGAGTGGAATGGGGAATGTCCAAATCTTAGTTGTCATGGGTACAACTGGGGATAGGCTGGGAGTTTGGAAAACCACGCCTGCAGTCACATGGCCCCCCAACTCCAGCCTGTCCATTGGCTACCTGCCATCTGACATGCTGGCCTAGCTTCCAGCATGGAAGTGTGAAGAATGTGGGTTTATGGCATGGCCATTGAGGCCATTTGGCTTCAACAGGAAATACAACACAGCATGGTATCAGAAAGACATCCCAGGGAAAGACAGGGGTTTTTAGAAATCGATATTTCTATACAAAGGTATTGAAAACCAACCTATGAGAACCAGGGAAGTTCTGGAGGGAAGCAAAGTGATTGGTCTTTATGTACAATATCTGATTGGATGTTATCCGACATGGAGGCGTGGCTTGCCAAGCCCGGACTGTTTAAAAAGGAGCCTGTTGCTCTGTTCTCGTTCTGGTCTTTTGACTTTGTTGAATAAAGCTGTTATCACTGTTCACCTGCTGCCTCGAGTCTCGTATTCAACAGCCTCACATCTTCTTTCTTCCAGCTCCCAGACTGAGCTGCTTTGGGGTGAGGCTATGGCTCTGCTTTGCCGGCAGAAGGGCCAACCCTTCCACCTCCAGTTAGAAGGACTGGGTAGTAGGTAGGTTTTCCAACTCTGGTTTGAAAATACCTGGATATTTTGGGGGTAGAGCCTGGGGAAATTTTGGGGAGGGGAGGAGCCTCACTGATATATAATGCCATAGAATACACTAGAATCCACAATGCAAAATATCTAGAATATATAAAATCAATCCAGCAGCAAGCAGTATCACACTCTTCAGTGTATTACAGCCACAACAGTTCTTCGTTTTCCCCCCTACTTCTACAAGTTTTGTTTTGAAATGAGCTGACACAACATCATTAGTACAATTGAGAAAGATGCAAGTCTGCATTAGCTAATGAAATAAAATTGCTCCTCTCATGTTCCTCAAAATCATTAGTGAGCTAAATTTTTCACTGAAACACCCTACCAGACACATTCTGCACATTTGGCAATTAATCCACTGCCGATTACTAATGCTCTATGTAACGACTGCAGACAATGAAACTTTTACAAATAACAGTAGAAAAAAGCAAGAGTGACTCACAAAAGCTCCTACCCGGCCACAAATCGTCTTAGAGTCTCTTGCTCTTTCCCACTGCTACGGACAGACTAACACAGCTACCCATCTCGATCTTTCTACAGTAACCATCACTTTAAAAAGAAAGAAAAGAAATTAACAAGCCATCGCATTACATTATTTGGCTCTTCCCTGAAGTGAGCAAATTACCCATCCAGGGGAGGGCTAGAGTGTCCAGTGGGGATCAGGAAGCCTGAGATTCGAATTCTCACTCTGCCAAGGAAGCTGGCTGGGGAATGGTGCACCACTCACAAATACTCGTGATCTAATCTACTTCACAGGGTTGTTGTGAGGATAAAACAGAGGGTAAAACTATTGTGAGTATACAATGGGGGGAGAGGAGAACCATGTAGGTTATTTTAAGTCCCCGCTGGAGAGGAGAGCAGGGTAATGTTACATGGGTCACTTTGGGTTCCCACTGCCCCAGTTTATCTTACTTGCCACATACATAACTGGAACAGATGTCAGCACCGATATACCACCAGAAGTGAGCTACGGTTTTACTCATCTGACTAATAAGTTGCATTCTGGCAGGTAAATGTTGAAGTCTGAAAAACAGAATTCAGACCCAGGTTGGTACAGATTTGTTTTCCGTTGACCACATACACCAGGGCTGCATGTTGTTTCCTAGGATTAAGCTACCTAGCATTAAATGGGACTTACTTCTGAGGAGACCTGCTTAGGATTGCTCTCTTAAGTTCCTGCTATGACCTCCTGCTCTTTGATCCACTGTATCCTGCCCAGGCTTCACACATGGTCCCCCGGTTAACCGAAGGAAGCCAACCTCCTTCCGGTATTTCAATTGATCTCCAGATGACTCAGATCAGTTGCCCTGGAGAAAATGGCTGCTTGAGAGGGTGGAGTATACCCTGCTGAATATAGACTCCAAGGGTGGGCTGGATATAGACTTTGCGTTTTTGCCCTAATACCAGAGCGTCACCCAGACATTACTGGCATGATGATGTCATTTCCTGTGCAACACTGGTGATTTGGCCTAGGCCTTTCTCGTTCTCCTCCACCCCATTCCCCACCAGTTGGTCAGGAGGGACCTGTCAACTCTACTCCACCCCCTCCCCATCTCCAGGTATTTCCCAAACCAGAGCCAACAGCTCTAGGTTAACCACAAATTCTGCCTATGGCCTACTAGATTCTTCTGCTCATGACTGATCAGGTTCACCATTGGATACAGCTACAAACCACTAGGTCTCCCCACCCCTTAACTCTGCCCCAGGCTCATAAGAGCTCAGAAGTGAAAACTTGGCAAGTTGTTAAAGACGCCTCCTCTACCTTGTGTAGTAAAGGTGCATACAGTCAGACACATCAGTCCAAATGGTGCGACTTCCTACTATATTCTGTAGTTATGTTAAATAATGCATTTAGACCATTGTAAGCACAATCTGATCTCTAGATGTTAAGGGACGTCAAAAGAGTTTCATTAAGATGCATGACACTTCTGAGGGGAGGGGGCTGTGGGGCAGGGGTGGAACATCTACTTTGTATGCAGAAAGTCCCAGTTTCAATCTTTGCAATGATCTGACACCGTCTAATTACATACTCAGATATTACACTTACTAGCAATTTGTCTGATGATCAGAAATGGATTATTCCAAGAGTCACCAATGACTTTATCACGGCTAGGGTTGCCGGGTCCCTCCGGGCAGCCAGCTGGGGATGGGGGGGGAGGTGGGCTTACCAGGAGTTTCATCCCAGGTTTCAGCATCGTGCCCATGTGACTTCAGTGTGACCCAGAAATGATGCAGGCACATCATGGTTGTCGGGGCGATGTGGTGGATTTTGGGGGGAAACTCTATGGTAGAATTAACTTTTACCATAGAGTTTTTGCCCCAAAACTAGAGTGTCACCCCAACATGCCTACATCACTTCTGGGTCATGCTGAAGTCACGTAAGCATGTCACTCAAATGTCCAGAGTTCCTCCCTTTTGGAGGACTACCCCCCCCAGCTGACTGGTGGCAGAGAGGTGGGGCCTGGCATCAAGAGACCCCCACCCCACCCCCACCTGGGATCTGACATCCCTAATCACGTCCAATTGAATAAATGAGGCAGAGGGAAATGAGGAAGACCTATTGCAGCAAGGCAGCAGTAGTTGAGATTCCATCTAGACCGACTCTGCCTTGCCTTGTTCTGCTGGTATTTAACCTCAAAACCTTTTCACTTTGGAGGAAGCCTTGAGCTCACTAAGAGAGACTTTTTGCAGTGTTCATTGGTGAAATCTGGATCAATATCTTGGTATTTGGCAACCTTGTGCTTGGAAATATCTGTTGAACTTCCTCCCTGAGTGTTGTGTACTGGGTTCGACGCGTAGAGAAGACAGACGCTCAGTGATTAACAGCTCATAGTTTACTGGTACACAACACAACAACACAATACCGGCCAGGGCGGCCAACTATATACTGTCTCGGGGGCAGGGCCGGCTCACTCACTAGGCGAATTAGGCGATCGCCTAGAGCGGGCCAGCCCTTAGGGGCACCAAACTGCACACAGCCCCGTACTCTGAGAGTTTCTTGATTATTTGTGTTTTTAATTCTTCCTAAAATGCATTTATTTTTGAAAAATGGCAGGCGCAGGGGGGGGCGCTAGAAGGGATCCTCGCCTAGGGTGCAAAATAAGCTGGAGCCGGCCCTGCTCAGGGGCACACCCACCAGTCCAATTGGAAGGTTTGAACTTCCCGCCACAGTTCCGATAGGTGCTAACTGGGAGGCTCAGGATCCTAGTCCCTATTGTTCTATGGAACCAAGCTCGGGTTGCATACCACTGATGCCTGGTGGCGGTCAGTGGGCATAACACTGAGGAAGACCCTGAAACAGGAGGATATCTGGACCTCTATTGGAGGAAGAATGAGCATTAATTCAAAATAGACTCAAAGGAGTCCTCCTCCTTAAAACTTTTGTACAATTAAGGAGGACTGATATTAATAAAGGGGTTGTGTAATATCTTTTCTTATATAAAAAGACGCTACTAAAATGTTTCGATACATGATTCTTTCTATGTGATAGTGTTTATGTGACAATTAATATAATGGTGAACAATTTATAAGAAAAAAATAAAAATATTTAAAAAATATATAAAAACGAATGAAAATATAAAAATTACTTGAGATACTTTGTAATTGTTTGTAGCACGGTATTTGCGGATTTTTTGGTATTTCACCTCAGTAGGATCAGAGGCACGAAGCAAAGGGCCGTTGGGCTTTGGATGTGCTCGCCAGAACTGGCTCCTGGCTAGATTTATTTATTTTATTTGGAACATTGGGGAGGAGGGGTGAACGGCTTTGGGGCCCCTCTTAGGAGAAACGAGGGTTTAGAATTGGGTTGCCAACGTCGAGGTGGAAAATTCCTGGAGATTTAGGGGTGGAGCCTGGGGAGGACAGGGACCTCAGTAGACTGCAATGCCATTGAGTCCACCCTCCAAAGCATCCATTCCCCCCCCCGGTAGTCTAGAGACGACCTGTAATTCCAGGAGTTCTCCAGGCACCACCTTGAGGTTGGCAACCCAAAAAGCTTCAATGAATAACTGGCTATCATGCCGATGAATGAAAATTAAATTTTGTTCATAAAAAACAAAGCCAAGCCAAAACCTTTAGTGTCTAGGTAGCATGTGCAAACATTTGACGGCTGACATCTTAGAATATTGACACTGGCGCTGGCATTTTCCGATGACTGACATATTGATTGGAAACGCTCAGAGAAAATGCTACGGGGCCTCTCTCTAAGCTGCCGGCCTCCCTCCCCATCGGCTGCATGCGACACCAGGGTTTATCTTGGATCTCCCTTAATTTATGGCTCTTTCATAACAGCCCTAAAGCTCCCTCAAAGCTGACAAGTGGGACAACCTTCGGGCTTAGGCGGTAAGAAGCTTATGTCTAGTGAGAAGCTCGCTGGGCTAGGGAACAGTTTTGCTTTCCTTTCGCACAAAGAGGAGTGACAAGCATCCGGCAGTGTGGAATGATACCGCCACTAGCGCTCGATTCTGCGGGGGCGAGACCTGGCAGAATTCGGAGGGTTGTTATTACATAAAATGCTGCTCTTGATAACCCGTTTCACAGAGGAGGGAAACTGTGCATTTAAACACATCAACAGTTCCTTCAACACTCACACTTCTTTTATGATCTCATATCCTCCTTAAACGACCCTTCATCTGTGCTTCTTGGTTGCCCCTTTTTGCAGAGACCCTGTGCTTTGAAAGGCCTCGCGTTTCCACCTTTCCAAACCCTTCTCAAAACCCATCCTTGCCATAACGTTGAAGCACAGACCAAACAGGGTTAATGTCATTTGCTCTCCCTCATCCCCTGCTAAACAAACTGAGAAACCAAACCTTAGGTCTCAGACAGGGCAGTTTTAAACAAAGCCATACCCTTCTTGGTCCACTGACATTAAGGGGCTTAGAAGGATGGTGTTCTGCTCTGAATGGCATTATTGGACTTCTAACATAATTTGGTAGGGATGCCAGCCTCAAGGTGAGAACCGGGGATCCCCTGGAATTAAAGCTCATCCCCAGATTACAGAGATCAGCTCCCCTGGAGAAAATGGATGCTTTGGAGGGTGGACTCCATGGCATTGTACCCCACTGAAGTTCCTTTCCTCCCCAGGCTCCACCCAGGGCCGGCCCCAGCTTATTTTGCACCCTAGGCGAGGATCCTTTCTGGTGCCCCCCCCCATGCGCCTACCATGGCTCGGACCCATTAATTGGATCTGTACCCTGGACCTCCTGTTCCCCTGGCACCCATGCTCTTAACACTCACTTTTGCTTTTGTAACTTTGCCTGCTTGGCACATCTGGCTTCCACCAAGGAAGACTCTGCAAAGAAAGGCACTCGCAGTCGCAAACAACCACTGCTTCTCACTTGCCTTGACAGTTCCTTGCTGGGGTTGCCATAAGTCAGTTGCAAGTTGAGTGTCCTTGTGTAATAGGCCCCCTACTTAGATTCTTCTTTGACTCAGCTGAGTGACCCTTCTGTGGCCAGAGGGCTAAGTTCTTTGGTGGAATTGGTGTTTGTATCATCAGAAAGATCATAACATGTTTAAAACTCAGTAGTGTTTGCAGCTGAACCAGGACAGCGTGTGTGTGTGTGTGTGTGTGCCAGTTTGGTGCCCCTAAGGGCCGGCGCGCTCTAGGCGAGTGCCTAGTTTGCCTAGTGAGTGAGCCGGCCCTGGCACCCCAAATCTCCTGGAGTTTCCCAACCTGGATCTGACAACCCTACCTCCCCTCATCGTGGCCAGGGAGGACCTGGCAACCCTGTACCGAATGTTCACAAAGTTTGATTTTTGATCAAGAAACGGTTTGGAAAGCTATGGAAAGTGACATTAAAATCTCCCAGTTTTTTAAGCAAAAGAACCGGCAACTGTTTCCATCCTTTGTTGCACCAATCAAGAGCTGCCTTAGGACCATATATAATTTCAAAGGCGATCGCTTGCATGCCTTTTAAAAACCCCTTACTGTGAACTATGTAGAGAACGACTCTATGTATAGCCCCCTTGTTATGTCCTAGTGTGCATCTATACCTGGCTAGAAATCAATTAAGAGACACTTTTGTAAGCCTGTCGCTGGGTATTTGGGCTCATGGACACTAAAAGAATGTCTAGGCTTGACGATTGCGGACTGAAGCATTTTTACACCTGTTTTATTTCTTTTTAAAGCACTCATTGGGATCCCTCCTGATGAAGCTCTTTGCACCTTTCAAGTGCCTCCAGAAAGCATTAATGAAATGGGGGGGGCACTTTTGAGGAGTGTGAAAATCTTCATGAAATTCACACTTCTCCCACCAGGGTTGGGCTCAGTGCTAAAATAATAACTAGACACTGAACACATGCAGGCGTGTACCTTAAGTTTCTTAGAAATTGCGTGATTTCAAACTGCAGGGGAAACATATGGAAGGCTCTTAACATGGCAAACACAGAGCTTTATAGTCATGTTGAGAACTTACAGAATATAGCCTAACTAGGGGTGTGCATGCGTGCATGCGTATATATCTGTCTGTCTGTCTGTCTGCCTGCCTACCACTGAAACAACGTGGTTCATATCTATTTACTTTATTTATATCCTGCCTTTCTCCCCAGTGGCCCCCAAAGTAGCTTGTTCTGAGAGAGTGTGACTTTCCCAAAGTCCCCCAGCCAGCTTCCATGGCATGTGGGGATTCGAACCTGGGTCTTCCAGATCGTAGTCTGGCACTTTAACCACTTTACCACGCTGACTCTCTGACAGTTAAGAACATAAGAGAAGCCAACGTTGGATCAGGCCAAATGGCCCATCCAGTCCGAAACTTTGTGTCACACAGTGGCCAAAAATACCAGGTGATATCAGGAGGTCCAGCAGTGGGGCCGGGACACCAGGAGTCCTCACACTATTGACCACCACCTCCTGTGGCAGTGAATTCCATGTGTTAATCACTCTTTAGGTGAAGAAGTACTTCTTTTTATCTGTTCTAACCCGACCGCTCAGCAATTTCATGGAGGGCCCACAAGGAGTTCTTGTATTGTGAGAAAGGGAGATAAGTGCCTCTTTCTCTACCTGCTCTATCCCATGCATAATCTTATAAACCTCGATCATGTCACCCCTCAGCCATCGTTTCTCCAAGCTAAAGAGCCACAAGTTCTTTTAAAAAACAACAACAGAAGTATGTCTACAGGGCTTGAAAACAGAGAAGCACTTTGATTATCTCACTCTCCATACAACTGAGAAGAAGTAGGGGAAGGAGGAGGAGGAGGATCTGGAAATCGTGGATCTTGGAAACCCAGATCTGGCAGACCCTCCCACAGTAGCCCTTCCAGCGGTGCAGGCAGCTGTAGCAAGAACCAAAACATGGCAAAGAACTCTAGCTCCAAGCCACCGAGGTGGATTCCACAGATCCATTCCATGAATGGCGGCACCTTTCCCCCAGTGCCTTTAGCAGAATCGATCCATAGGACCCAAGCCTCTGAAAATATGCTCTGTGAGTACAGACGTGAGACCGAGACTGGAAGAAAAGTGGTCTCTGTGAGTCCATGTAGTAAGTTCATGGTTTGAGTAACATTTACACTAGGTAGGCTTGCCAAGTCCCCCTGGGGGGTGGGGAAACCCCCGCCCCAGAGGCCCATTACCCGCCGCCGGTGGATAGGGCACCGGGGGGAACCCCACCCCCAAAGCACAGGACGTGCCCGGCATCAGCACGTCACTTGGAAGTGACGCAGCCACGCCGGGAACGCTGCTGGCGGGGCTGTGGTCATCCGAGGGCAAACTCCATGTTTTTCCCTCGGATGACCGTGGCCCTACCCCTGGCGTGCCCGACACAGCTGCGTCACTTCCGGGTGCTGTGGTTGCGGCGCGTGCGCGCACCAGGAGCTAGCCAGGAGTCCCCCACGGAAGGTACAGGTAGGACTTGGCAACCCTAACACTAGGGCATGTGGACTCACATTTGTGTAGCCAGTTGCTTATGGAGAAGAAGCACCCAGTGATAACCAAGAGACTTACTCCCAGATAAGCATATACAGGATTGTACCTGAGCCACTCCACCAGCTCTGTAATTAAGCCTTGTTCCTCAGAAGCGTAAGTACAGAAAAGTATGGGGGGATCCAACCAGCTTTTCTGCTTCCCTTTTAATACGTGAGAGGACAAAGTAAGAGATCCCATGATTCACAGCATAGCGTTTTTGGGTGGTCATGGGATCTACCTGCAACAAAACCCACGTGGGACGGGGGGGCTGTAGCGAAGAGGGGAAGTGGGTGAGATGGCAAGAGGAAGCTGACTGGATCCGACCCTACCACCGTTGAAATGGTCTGCCTCATATTTTGCTGAATTTTCCCAGAACTTGTTTTGGATTGGTGGCATTTTTAAGGTGCCTGCCGACAGTTAAAGTACTTTTACAGTTATTTCTTAGGCTCCTCAAGAACAAGAAGAAAAGGCCAAGCGAAAACCAAAGCACAGACAAAGGGCAATTTCGCACTAGAGCTGCCTCGCGGCACAGCCGCCATTTGCCCCAACACAAATATGTCAATTTCACACCCGAGGCTGCGGGGCTGCATTTGACCCATGGCTTCGCCCAATTTCCTCCGCAGTTTCGTGATCCTAAAAAAACAGGCTACAGATGAAGGCCAGCCAAAGGAAGGGGATGCCTGATGCATCAATCAAAAGCCGGGTGGAAGAGCTCCGTCTTGCAGGCCCTGCAGGATTGTAATACCAGGAGGCAAAGAAAGACAACCCTGACCTGGATGGCCCAGGCATGCTCGATCTCATCAGATCTTGGAAGCTAAGGAGGGACTTCCCTGGTTAGTACTTGGACTGCGAGACCACCAAGGAATTCTGGGGTTGCTACAGGCCATGATAAATCACCTCTGAATGTCTCTTGCCCAGAAAACCCTACAGGGTCACCATAAGTCAGTTGTGACTTGACGCACTTTCCACCACTGAGGAAGACATGCTGGAGCTCAGCGTTGAAGAGAAGGGAGACAGAGGGAGTTTAACTCCCTCCTCTCCTAGTACTGAGGCTGTTCGCTTTCTTCTGTTTAATTCTAATTGCGAAATAATGGAGGCTGTCGCAAAATGTTTACCTTATGCAATCAGAAGACGAGGCTCGAATAGCCAAGGGTAAGCGACTGATGCATCTTTGTATTTTCCTGTATTCCCGTGATGTTTTGTGCTTTCATGCCAATAAAGGTTTTGTTTGTTTGTTTGTTTAGTACTGAGGCCATGGACTTCCTGCAAAGAACAACGAAGGTCACCCAACCTGGTCGCCCATCCTTCTGACAGAACTCTAAGACCGATTTCACACGGTTACGCCTCCCTTTGCTCCACTTCTATTGGTCAATTTCCCACTCGAAGCCATGCGGCTGCATTTTAACCTGCAGCTTCGCCCGATTTCCCCCGCAGTTTCGTGATCCTCAAAAAACAGGATCACGAAACCGCGGGGAAAATCAAGCGAAGTCGTGGGTCAAAATGCAGTCATGCGGCTTCAAGTGAGAAATTGACCGATAGAAGCGGGGCAAAGGGAGGCGCGACCGCAGCACAGCTCTCACGTGAAATCGGTCTAAAAAATTTAGGAATGTGGTACCCAAGACCATCTTTTTAGAGTATCATGCTGTCCACCAGTTAAGAATAGCCGAATCCCGATCTTTGAACACTTCAGAGTGACTCCCAAGAAAAATTATGGCCAACCGCAGTGAATCCTTGGGGAAAGTGCAGGAGGTGATTCCAGTCAGCCAGAGCCTGCCAACTGTTTTGCCATCCCGTGCTCCTGTGCTTTGAGCTGCAGACATTTGCCATGAAAAGCATTACCTGCCGATTTCCACACTGAAGCTAGCCACTCCCCCCCCCCTCCCCGGCCCTGTCAGTTGACCATCCTAAATGGGGACTTTGGCACATTGTAAAGTGCTGACAAGGGCATTGGTAGAAAAGGCAAGTGAGGCGATAGCTACTTTTATCAACCGCAATGGGGATAAGTCTGGGATGAGTCATGAAATTACTTACTTGAGATCAGTCCCGTGGCTGGCACAGCCTCCCTTCTTTTCAATTCCTTTCCTTTTGGCAAGCCCAACAGTGTCTCGCAGCTTATTAAGTCCTGAAGTGTGTCTTAGTAGTTCCAAGCACTTCAGACAGCCCAACACTGCGCTAGTCACGCCCACACTAGAATCCTGTGATACATAGCGAGTGATTGCAGGGAAAATTGGACACCCTTGTTCAATTATATATCTCTTCTGAGACACCCAGGCTCTGTTCATTCTCATGACAAATCTTCTGAAAATATCATTTCACATCATTTTACCATAACATCGAAGGATAATCATGTTAGGGAGGAAATCAAATTAAAAAACGGGGGAAGGGAAATAGGTTTACATGCAGATTCCTCATCATTTTGAGAAACAGTTAACAAAACAAGCAGTTGATATCAATACGAGAACTAGGCTGCATCACTGTTTTTTTTTCTTCAGAAAAGCCACATTACAAACTCACATCAGAGAGGAAGAACTTCTGTGACACTTTTGGTTGGATCCGGTCAGATTTCCCCCTCAGTCTTGTCTAGTTCTGTGGACTAAACCTCACTGTGGTTTATTTATTTATTTATTCCACTTTTACCCCGCCCTCCCCGCAAGCGGGCTCAGGGCGGCTTCCAAAACTGACAAGCAGTATTCATACACATTAAAACATAAATACAAAGCATCAGTTAAAACACAAACAATCCATATAAAACATTCATTAGATGGCGATACAACTAAAGTGCAGTTTAAAGACACATTCAACAGTGCCCCCACGTTAGATCCATGTAGAACTCACAATTCTCAGCAAAACATGGGGGGGGGGAGTGATCAAAGGTCGGGACCTCTCTCTTATCTTTTTTCAAATTGGATTGAGTCTAACCCATTATGTTTCTCTCTCTTCTCTTTACGAGATCCTAACACAGATCCAGAGGAATCTGGAATATATTTTGAATCTTACTGAACTGTGTTGCGGAGTTGTGGAGAGATATGGCTGGAGTTCTAAATTCATGTTGTGTTGATTACAATGTGCCTCAGATAAGGTTTTGTGGATGGAAAGGGGGTGATTTCTGCAGACCCCCCCCCTCCTGTGGCAGGCGCTCCACTCACCATAGACTGTCCTGGGTGCCCCCTGTCCCCCAGGATCCACATCTCAGGGGGGAAATCCTAGAGTATTGCCCCAATGTGATGATGTCATTTCCAGATTGGTGCAGGAAGTGGCTTCACGTGCTGACATAATGCCACCATGTCCCCCCATTGTCCTGGGAAGTACTGGTGGGGACTGGGAGATATTTATGGGCGTTCTCAGCTACAGCAGGAGAGACAGTCCAGCTACTGCTTGGCCACTGTGTCAAACATGATGCTGGTCTAGATGGGCCACTAGTCTGATCCATCAGGGCTGTTTTTAAACATGTGAAGTAGCCTTAATCCAATTTTCTAAAAGATGAGGATTAGCAGAAATGTTAGGAATGTTCAGAGATCATTTCGGGGGGGGACGCGGGGGAACGCAGTTTCCCCGGGTGAGGTGCAGGGGGCGGGGCACATGATGAAGCCCCGCCCCCTGCTTCTGGCCGCCCCGCTTCTGGCCCTCATTCAGCCAGGAGGACTTGGCAGTGGACCTGCAAGGGCGGCGGCGGCCGGGACCGTTGGGGGCGGGGTGTGTGGCCTTATGACACACTTCTGGTGATGTCAGGGGGTGTGGCATATGCTAATGAGTTATGCTAATGAGTTCCCCTAGCTCTTTTTCTACGAAACGACCCCTGGGAATGTTGTCAATTCTTTCTGTGAAAAGGAAATCACAGGTACTATACCACAGACAGAAGGTGTATGATATCTCACATCACTGTCAGCATGACACTTTCCAGTGGAGTCCATTCCACGCGTTCAGGGCCACCTCTCAGTTCAGGGAAGCTAAATATGTGAACCAACTGAAAAACAATGAGGCTAACATCGTCTGAAAGTTCTGCTTGCAATATTTAATTAATGATGGCTTATTCAAACACACGCAAATGAATGTAAGCATTCAAGGAATATGTATGAACCAGCCGCAAATCGTGACCTACAGCTGCCTTCATACCTTCTGTTATGAGGTGGGATGTTTAAAATAAATAAATATATCAGCTGGAACAAAAATGAGGACAGTCTTGCTGAAACCAAAGACCCATTCCTGGCACAATATCGTTTATTTGAACAATTTAATTCAATAGAAAGCTGAGGCTTAAACCACACATGATAGAGTGTAAAACTCTCCCTAGCTTAAATGAAATCTTTCACATTACCGAAATGGGTTTATATGTATAATTTATGGTGAGCAGGAGCCAAATTTGTATAACATTTCAAACGATATTAGTGCTCTTGTCCTAATCAGGCATCTTAATGAAATTTTCTCCTCTACTACTAAATTACAACACTTCTCAGTTAATTAAAGGGAGTGTTGATTGTTAAATTAAGTTGAGTTTAAATGTGTGCTCAGAACACTTCAGCATTTCGAGGAGTCTGTAAGTACAAAGGTGAATTATAAGTGCCTCAAGCATGATTATGTTAATCAACCTGCATTATTTGCAATAGCTATTACAAGAGCATGGAGTCTGACCTCAATGCGACTGGCTATGGCCATCGTTTGGGGACAGTCCAACACATATCTAGCTGTGCTTTAGGTATATAGTTGTAAAAAGGTAAAGGTAAAGGTTCCCTTGCTCGAAAGCCAGTCGAATCCGACTCTAGGGTTGCGGTGCTCATCTCCGTTTCAAAGCCGAAGAGCCAGCGCTGTTTGAAGACGTTTCTGTTGTCATGTGGCCGGCATGACTAAACACCAAGGCGCACAGAATGCTCTTCCCTTCCCACCGAAGTGGTCCCTATTTATCTGCTTGCAATTTCTTGCTTTCAAACGGCTAGGTTGGCAGGAGCTGGAACTAGAGACGGGCGCTCACTCTGTCATGCAGCAACTCGGGTCTCGAACTGCTGAACTACCGACCTTCCACAGCCTGCAGTTCAGCGTCTTAACGCCTTGAGCCACCGCGTTGTAATGGACCCCAAATAGGGTTGTCAGCTCTGGGTTGGGAAATGCCTGCAGATTGTGGGGGTGGAGCTTAGGGGGCAGGTTTAGGGGAGGGAGGGACTTTGGTGGGGTACAGTGTCATAGAGTCCACCCTTCAGAGGAATCATTTTTTTCCCCAGGGGACCTGAACCTGTAGTCTGGAGATGAGTTGTGATTCCAGAATATCTCTGGGCTCCAACTGGAAGCTGGCAACCCTAACGCCAAAGCCCTTTCGGAGAGTTTAAGGAATGCTATTTGGATACTCCTATGATCAACTGGACCAGATACTTCATTGTCAACAGCTGAAAGGGGCCTCCTTAAGGATGACATTACCTGTTTTTGTGACCTCTTTCGTTACTTCTTGAGAATAAGAATTGCGTTACCCTGTGAAGGAACTGGTAGTGCTGGGGTAGTGACAACAATTATAAAAAATACGAAGGTAGAGAGAAATACTATACCTGCTCTTTCAGCTCTAACTTACACAAGATTGGTCTTTGCTAAGGCTCTGCCTCTCCTCTATGTTTTTATTCCCTCCTTCCTCCAAGGAGTTCAGGACAGCATACATAGTTCCCCCCCCTCTTCCATTTTGACCTCACAATAACCCTGTGAGGTAAGATTCCGGTGGTTCACCGTGTTGGCCTGAAGCCGCAGAACAAAGATAGGGTCCAGTGGCACCTTTAAGACCAACAAAGTTTTATTTGAGGTGTAAGCTTTTGTGTGCAAGCATACTTCCTCAGACAAATTGAAACGAAATTTACCTGTCAGCAGGGGTCATTTCCTGTGGGAGCGCACAGGAGCGGAGCTCCGGCAGTAAGGCGTCCAGGGGGAGGGCACATGAAACAAGCCCCGCCCCCTGCTCCCAGCAGCCCTCAGTCAGGCCACGAGGAGCAAGAAGCAGCCAGGTAAGTTGCAGAGCCCCCCCCCAGCCCACCTTCAGGTACAAGCTCTCCCTCCTCTGTGAGGGCAGATCTACACGGTCCCCCCCCCATAGCTAGCAATCCAAAACAGTCCAGTGGCACCTTTAAGACCAAGTTTTATTCAGGTACAAGCTCTCCCTCCTCTGCAAGGGCAGATCTGCATGTGCCCCCCCCCCCCGATAGCCAGCAATACAAGACAGTCCAGCGCCACA